>NC_040035.1:47838634-48138708 GCF_003713205.1 Coffea eugenioides | reverse complement strand
GTGAGTGCGAAAAATTGTAACCATCCTGATCTGCTTGACGAGAGAGCATCCTGCAAAAATCCAAATATGGAAATCCTGCCTGTGCCGCGTGCAAAATTGAAAAGTTGTGCCAGTGCTCAAGGTGTGAAGGAACAGGGGTCACCGTGTTCTTCTTTTTACTCAAACGCAAGCAGATGCTTATATACTTGAGAATTTTGATTAGTAGGGTTGGCTACACTATCGGAGAGATGATGGTCTGACTCCTTAAAGCAAAGAATGGCTTTGAGAGATGAATTTCAATAATTCGGATGAGGTTTTCATCTTCATCGTTAACAACCAAAGTTGGTGGTCTGCGAACAAATTTAACGGGTGCTGATAGAGTGGATTATTTTTGACCCAACTGGAACCCGTTAACTGATATTTGCAGGTATATTTAGGTCAGTCTGCTCTTTCATCTTTGGTGTGTGTTTGTGCGATAGTTTCATCTTTTTGGCACTGGACCTTTATTTGATAAAGCTATTTATCTTCCAAATTTTGCCTGAACCATGATCCAGTTCCCTCTCATCACTAACCCTCCCCCCCCCCCCCCACCCAAAAAAAAATGTAAAGGGAGCCATTAACTCCCTCTTCACACTTTTTTTTTTTATTTTTGTACTTGATGATCAGTTACTACTGAATTTATAGTCGATCCCATTTTTCACATAATCCAAATAACAGGCAAGGGAGCGAGCTTGGCGTATTGGCCAAACAAAAGACGTGACTGTTTACAGATTGATTACTCGTGGTACCATTGAAGAGAAGGTTTATCACCGTCAAATTTATAAACACTTTCTTACCAACAAAATCTTGAATAATCCACAACAGAGAAGATTCTTCAGATCACGAGATATGAAGGATCTTTTCACATTGAATGATGATGAGAAGGATGGTTCTACTGAAACATCTAATATTTTTAGTCAGTTGTCTGAAGCTATAAATGTGGTAGGGGTGCATGATGATAATCAGAATAAGCCATCTCTGACAGAGTCGGCCCCTTCTGCTGCAAGTGACAAACGTAATGGCTCAGATACTGAAAATAAAGGGAAAGAGATGGATGACCACAGTGATGGGGAAGTTGATGAAGAAAGAAACATCTTGCGGAGCCTTTTTGATGCTCATGGGATTCATGTAAGCCACTTAACTGCTTGCATTAGCTGTCTTCTTTCAGATAGATGTTATTGCTGCATTGTAGGGCTTGTTTGAGAGTTATCATGTTTTCTAGTTTGACCTCTATCATAGTTGAGATACTTGAGCTCTAAGACATACGGTCGGAAAAGAATATCTAAGTAATAGTCAAACTGACTGCATTTTAGCTTTACTAATATTGATTGAAGGATCCAAGTCCTTCCAAGTAGATAAGTTCATTTAGTCCTCCGTTGGCGCTGAACATCTTGCTTGACCAATGGATTTTGACAATAATCAAAGGATGCTTTGAGATGGTGACTGGTATAAATAATCCTAGTTCTTTTTAAAAGATGATCTTTCCCACTTAATAATAGATTTGTCGTGTTAGTTTTTTGATATGCGACAGAATTAGGCAAACAATAGCCCATTTCATGCTTCTCCAGATTTTCCTCTTGCTCCCTGGTCTCTTTCTATTCAAGACATATATATCATTTATGTTAGTATAATTTTTACTTTTCCAGAGTGCCATGAATCATGACGCTCTCATGAATGCTCATGATGAGGAGAAGATGAAGCTGGAGGAACAAGCCTCCCAAGTGGCACAGAGAGCCGCAGAAGCATTGCGGCAGTCACGAATGCTTCGACGCCAAGAAAATATAGCTGTTCCTACCTGGACAGGTAAATCTGGAGCTGCTGGTGCACCATCTGCTAGCGGAAGAAGATTTGGCTCTACCATGAATTCTCATATGATTAGCAAAACAAGATCATCTGATGAATTAGTTAACAGAGAGGCAAACAGGCCAAATGGGTTAGTTGCTGGGGCTTCTTCAGGTAAAGTATTATCTTCAGCTGAATTATTGGCCAAAATTAGAGGAAACCAACAGAGAGCTGTTAATCAAGGGCTTGAACATCAGTTTGGCCTGGCTTCAAGTTCCAATAACTTTGGGAGGTCTGCAGACACCAGACCTAGGGAATCAAAGAATTCGGCTACGCAGCCAGAAGTATTAATTCGTCAACTCTATACATTTATTCAGCAGAATGGTGGAAGCTCAAGTACTGCCAGCATCGTGGACCATTTCAAGGACAGAATACCATCGAAGGATCTTCCATTGTTTAAAAATCTTCTGAAGGAAATAGCTACGTTGGAGAAAAACTCGGGTGGTTCGTCCTGGGTTTTAAAGCCTGAGTATCAAGAATGATTGCTATGAAATTTGCCTGCGGGTCAAGCCTCAGTATCCAGCAACAATACTTCCTTCGTTTTGCTCGAGGGAGTATTTCCATTTTGATGGCCGGATAGCTCCCATCAATTGTTTTTGACATTTAGTGAACTGACACCCAATAGAATGCTGTTTTGTTAATACAGTCAGTGTCTGAACGATACTGAAATTCATTCCGATTTTCCAAAATTATTTAGAAGTTGAGGTCGTTATTACATGTCCAGGCCTTTATAAGCATCTTCTTCTTTTTTTCCCCCTTCTGTAATATAGCATGTCTTCGTGTTTTTTTTTTTTTTTTTAAATAAACCCCTTATGTTTTAGTTTTCTTTTAGCTATTTCAGGATCCAGTATTTCTTCTTAAAGAATTCTTGCCTATCCTGCTTTCTACAACTAATTTTCTTTTTCTTGCTTTTGGAAAATAAAAAATTACTTCCAGTTTTCGCTGGCTCCGTTGTTTTCATATTTTGACAAACCTTTTGTTTTCTAGTTTATCACAAAAGACTGGAACGTGCAATTTATTGGCTATGGAACTGTTTCTTTTCTTGGTCCGATCGAGTGTGATTACGCTGTTCTGTGCTGCACTTTCCTTTCCCAAGTTTGACGTTAGTGTGTGATTTTTACCCAAAAAAACATATAATGGTTACACATATTATGACCATAGGAGATAGAGTGTCTCAGCGACGGGATTTCTGAAGCAGGGAAAGTGGTTGCACGTCTCTGCGAATATACTAAACTATCAAAGCAAAACGTATCAAGTGGCCCAAAAAAAAAAAAAAACGTATCAAGTGGCACAGGCAAGATCAGGCGTATTTTCTTGGCATGACATCTGGCAATACAGGCTTTCTTTCCTGCATGAAAATGGTAATACAAAGTCAAATCATACACCCGACTACAGTTTAGCATGGCGCATTCACAACTTGCAAATGGTGCCTGAATTAAACAAGGGAAAATGACCAAATTCATCCTGAACTTTTTTCTAATGCTGATTTAGTCTCTAATTTTTATTTTTGGCAAATTTGATACGCGACTTTATATTGCGGCTCTAATTAAGGACCTTCGTAATGGTGCCACCATAGAACATCGATTTAGTTTCTGATAGACCAAACAAACAAGGGTATTTTGGTATTTTGGATTATCTTCTTCCTCCACCACCAAACTCCATGGCTTGCCACCTACCTCTCCCTTGGGACATGAGAAGCGAAGTGCAGTAGTAGTAAAATTTCTTTCGAAGAACAATTGCCTAAGGATATGATACACCTTGATAATATTCAGGAAATCTAGCAATGAGAAAAATAACTAGAAGTATATTATGGACAACAAATCCCAATGCATTGAGATTGAGAAAGAGTTCAACGAATTGAGGAGAAAAGCTAAAGACTTCTAATATTGAACTTGGGTCTTTCAAAATGTTCATGTGCAGTCACCTTTTTAATTATTTGAATTGCAAGATCAAGTTTTGGAATAGAAATCCTATCCTATGAAGTGAGTTCAAATGGAAAGATTTTCTCTCTTTCTTTAATCTGGAATTTTTTTACAATATCTGAATTTTAAAGCTTTTCTCTCTTCCTTTAATCTGGGAACTTTGACTTTTTATCTTTTGGCTTTTCTTTGATGGAACGAGATCAAGAGATATAGCATTAGTAAGGGAATAGAAAGAGAGTAATAGACAAAAAAGAAAAGAAATAGGAAGGGGTGGTGGTAGTAGCAGAGAGGAGAGTGGTGACGATGGTAGGGACAGGGAAGACGTAAGGTAGGGGAAGAGGAAAGAAATTAAAATAAAAAATTTAAAATTACCTCAAAAAAGTTTTAAATATTAAAATACCCCAAAAACTAATAGAGTGTATTTGGATTGAGATGATTTGAAAAAAAAAACAATTTGCTTCACAAATCTCAATCACCTTTTTATCTTCCCAATCACCTTTTTTTCTCACATACATCACATCACAAAAAATGTTACAATAATTATCTCAAATAAATCATCCAAATAAACTTTTATCCAAACAAACCAAATGATTTTTTTTTATTTACTTGGTTTTATTAACATTCATACTTGAAGTTCCCAAAATACCCCTATTTAGCTATTCAATTACGTGGTGGCATTGCCGCAGAAGTCCTTAATTAGAACCTCAACATATATTCACGTATCAAATTAACCAGAAATAAAAATTAAGAACTAAATCAACACTAGTAAAAAGTTTAGGGGCGAATTTGGCCATTTTCCAATTAAACAATCACAATCCTAGAATGCTGCATGTTCAACTTGACCCCTTTTTTCACCTCAACACGATCCAATTGGAGAAGGGAAAAGGTCATCCACCCACCAACTCCGTTAACCTTCTTTGGAGAAGTTGCTCTTGGTCGAAAAAAAAAACTATATATAACATGTAAAAATAATAATTGTGTTTAGATAGGAGGTTATTTTAAAATATTATTTAGAATAATATTTGAAATATTATTTGTAACAATAGTTTTTTTATAATATGATGTACGTAAGATAGAAAAGATAATTGAAAAGATTTAAAAAAAAATTGTAAAGTATATTTTGATGCAAACAAATAATCTTTTACAAATGATGTCAATCCAAACACACCCAAAGGATTAAAACATTAATAAACCATGTGCCATTCAGGCTTGGACAAATTTGTACATAGAAAATGTATACAAATCTAACCCGCCCCAAGAGGCGATACCACACAAAACTATACTAAGCCTTACCCACTACCCCGAAAGGCTTGTTCTTTGGGAAAGAACTGCAACACTGTAAAAGCAATTCGACCACTTGATCACGACTTGGAGAAAAACAAACATTGGAGCAGAAACCCAGGAAAGAGAATTATCTTGTGTTATACGTTTATAAATTTGAGATCAGCAGTCCAAGTATGTCAAAAGAACGATATCAACACATTCCGAGAATAATTATTCCTCCAAAGATGGAGCACATATTGAATTTCCTTCAGTTATGAATTTTCTTTTCAATTTTTCTCATCTCTTTTAATACAACAGGAGACAAAGATCCGAGCCACCAACAGTCAAATGCTAACATGATCAAAAAGCAGCCCATCCAGCTGCAGTGGCCTTATTAGAACCTGTTCCAGTGGCTGTAGGAAGATTCTTCTGCAGAATGCCAACAACAAAGCCGCTATTAAATTTCATCATGTCATAAGTAGACCACGAGCTGACTCAGAGATACAAGCATTGTATCTCTACATAAGTCACTTAAAACGACCAAGCCTATTTACACAGGTTGGAGAGAGAACACCATCCATTTAAAGTCAAAAACACTTCCAGATAAAAGACATTTGGTAAAACAGCAGCTAATATTTTATGTGTACATACATCACATAAAAAGGTGGCACCCATAAGAAAGATTCATATTTATCAAGCAAGATACTGATGATTCCTATATTTATGAATCTCTATCAAGCGAGATAAGTTTGTCTTTCTAAATGCCACTAAAGTAAAGGTAATTTACAAAAGGCTCGTAGAAATATTTGCTGCAGATTTTGCTTCCAAATGTCTCTAAATATGAATTATATCCCTATCAGAGCCATTTTGCAAAAAAAGTCAGTTACATGACTACCTGAAAAGGATGACCTTACCTTACCTCTACTTCTCCAAAAAGTCAATAGCTCACAAAATCAGGTAATACCAGTTGAATTACTAAAATTCTTAACTTGGAAAGCCACACTGAGTATCATTGTATATCTACACTGCAGATCAGAGAATATTACAAGAAAACAAACAGTGGGCAAAATGCTTTTGGTTACTGAAATTATCCAGTTAAGATAATTCAGAAAGGATGCTTTATATGATCAGCCAATTCATGGATCTAAATGAAGGTTAAATAAAAAGGTTGATCACCTCATAATCAAAAAGCTGGACAAAGTAGAAATTTATGAAAGCCTCAAGTTTAATCTACCAACCCCATCCTTGAACACAAGAAGAATTGACCTTTAAATCGACTCAGATGAGTCCTTTATTCCAATCACGTGATGATCAATGATCCGTCTTGATGGGAGTTTCCGAAAGTAGGCAGGTCTCAATTTTCTTGATTTTAGTCAGTTGCAATTAAGTCCTCTACATACCTCTAATCACAAAGCCCCTTGGTATACAAATTTCTGCTGTTTAAATTGTATAGAAGGATAAATGAAGTTCCCAAATGTAACAGAAAGGAGAATGGGCACCTCAAGTTGTGACAGATCTGCCAGTGGATCAGCAGAATGTCTGGCAACTTCCTCAGGCACCTTGAGAGTAGTATTATGGCTTCCCGAAGTCGTCCTAGCAGCTGCAGAATCATTGGGAGGGGGTGGGAGAGGAGACCTAATCCTCACTCCTCCACTGGGGGGTGGTGCTAGGCTTAGAGTTTTGGCCTTTACAGTTCCAGGATGTCCACTTGACATTCCTGCAGCTGAAAGCATGCCTGTTCCACTAGAAGGTTTGTTCTTCACATTAATTCGGATAGTTTCACCTTCCTGAAAGATAAAAAGAAAAAAGTTAGTCCATAGGAAAAAAGATAACATCAACATGGATCAACAAAATAACTAAAACTTCACCAGTAATATCAGAACGTAATAAACGAACAGAATGCAAAACTAGCACATAAATCCGAGGTTGCTAGATAAACCTAACAAAGAAAGACAATCAATTCCAAA
Organism: Coffea eugenioides; assembly: GCF_003713205.1. Classification (NCBI taxonomy): domain Eukaryota; kingdom Viridiplantae; phylum Streptophyta; class Magnoliopsida; order Gentianales; family Rubiaceae; genus Coffea; species Coffea eugenioides. The sequence continues at coordinate 48,131,696 of NC_040035.1, read as the reverse complement.
GTAACACATAGTGCATCAATTTCAAGAGCCAATTAAGACTATTCCTCTTCATCGTTTTCATCTTAATTGGACAAGTAGCGCATAGGATGAGAATGCAGCGCAAATTCTACCATGGAAAAAAAGTAATGGCTGTAAGTATTACTTAACAGATTTCAATAGCCTATCAAATCCCAAAATCAGTAAACAATGCAGTAAAAAACCCTGACATAGACAAACAGATACCAGCTTAACTATTAGTTTTGCAGAAGTCAACAATCTAGACTCTCAAAATTCTTTTAACAGCATTGATAGTAGAAAAACAGACGTGGAATTCTTGACACTAATCAAAATTTATACTTAGCCAAATTTTCACAACTAATAAGCATCCCTTTGCGAAAAAACATTTTGCTGGATCAATCTTAAGACATAAAAATCACCATCCTCGAGCCTCTCATCCATTCTCATAAAATTTCACGTAAATCTCATAGTGCATTGGTCTGAGAACAGATGAATAAGTCATTCGATCAATTAATTAGTGTTTGTTGCATAATCAGGGCAGCCAAAAAGAAAAGGGAGAAGAGTAAATACACGAACAGATAGATTAAATTTACCTTTAACCTATGATTGACAGCTGGGTGAATATCGATATGACTATCGTCACTGCCTTCACCGGCGGCACCGCCAGTCTCCTTCTCATGCTCTCTCCTAACATATTTCTCGTGATCAGACAACGCCACATTGAAATCAAAAGCCTCGTTCCTCTCATTGAAGCCTAATCCAATGAAGGCGTGCTTCCCAGTTCCGTCTTCAATTTTCAACACAAAGTACCTAGAAGAGTCGAGAGCAGGCTCCACGGAGTTCTCTCTCTGACCAGGATTAATAAAACAAGCAGCGAATAGCTCACCGGAGTTCGGATCCTCGAGTCGTATCTCGCACCGGGTATTGCAGGACACGACCCTAAGTCGACCGGACCAGATCTTGTCGGACTGTAACCATTCTCCACACTTGTAGCCGCCGCTGGTGGAACGTGGAGGGATTTTGTATACGGAGACCTCGCGGACCACCAGAAGGGTGTGCTCGAAGGATTCTTCGTCGTCCTCAAAGGACATCGCGTCGGATGAAGTCTAAGCTGTGAAGCAAGAAGAAGAGGAGAAAGAAAAAAGAAACAATAAAACCAGTTGGGGTAAAGGTGCAATGTTAATTGTTTTTAGGTAGCTTAGGAGTAAAGAGACAGGAGGCTGGAGGGAAGGTGGGGTGGCCCGGTGGTGGTGGGAGAATACAAATTCTTTCTCTCTTTGGGTCGGATTTGGATCGGATTGTTGATGGTTACCGCCTACCTCAGCGGAGTCCTATATTAAACCGTGTGGGAGATTTCTGGGTTTTTTTTTTTTTTTTTTCGACTCAGATGCGTTCGACGTGCTATTGGTCCACTACTTACTAGTACTAGTAAGAAGGAGTAGTATTTGGATTTATCCCCACATAAATGCGTATAATGCAGACGCAAGGAAGAAGATTTGAATTTCTAAGTTGTTATTTAAAAAAAAAAAATTTTGGATGGGTTCGTGCTTACCAATTGAACTGAGTTGCGTTGGGCATACATTCAAGATCATATGTCTGAGTTCTTACAAATTACTTGTCAACACAATTCTTAGATTGATATAGCGTGGGAAAATGACTCGTCATTGTCAACTGAAACTAACTACATACAGAAAAAATATATATGCACTTAAACCTCTCTTTGTGTGTGTATGTGTATATATATAAATATATATAAATACATCCACGTATATAATATTTACATATACACACATATTCATATGTAAAATACATCCACATATAATATTTAACAGAATCACATATAAAATATTCTTTTGTATACATATATAAATACACATGCATCATTGTTAAATCATAATGTATAGATATAGCACTTGTGTATACACATATAAGCGTGTGTATGTGATCGAGTTGGTTAATTTTTATCTCATTTAAAAAATTTTTACCGTGAAAAAAGAAAAACAAGTGTGAGAGTTATGGAGTTTGGATTTAATATTCATGTCATTTTTTAGATTTTTTGATATTGCCTTTATTTAATGTTGATTTTTTAACGAGCTTACCAAATAGTGCTTGAATTCTATATTATTTGAATATCTTTTCTTCATTGAATTTAGGTTTTATTTCACATACATTATATTATTAAAAAAATTACAGTGTATAACAAAAAAAATTCCAAATAATCTTTAATACAGATGCTTTAAGTATTAAATGAAGATAGTAGTAACTTTTAACTAAGTTAGCTAATTTACTTTTTCCATCCAATTCTTTTAAATTTACACATGCATAAAAACTAAGGCCTTGTTTGGACAGCCATTTTTCGCTGAAAAATTGCGTCGTTTTTTGTAATCACATTTCTCAATTACCTTTTTGGAAAAATGATTTGTTTCATCCCTCACATTTCGCAAAAATATTCTTTTCGTCTCTCACTTTTAAAATGAAGCAAATTCGTCCCTGACATTTAAAAGTTAAAACTATTGCATCCCTGAACCTATTTTTCAATTTGAATCAAATCATTCAATAACCCAGTAATAAATTTCGGAAATATAATTGATAGATCATTCGGTCAATTTTATCATATTCACATGACATTTATTAAACCAAAAAAATAAAAATTATAAAATAAAAGGCCATTATTTGTTTTAGAATAGTAAAGTTTTTTTTTTTGGTAAATTTTTTCATGCACCGTTAGTATATCCGCTTGCGAATCTAGATGTGTATCATAAATATAAAATTTGGTGTTTAAATTAAAATTAAAATGATATGGTGATACATAAAACCATCAGTGTATACAATGATATGTAGGAAAGATTAATCTTTCTTTTTTATGTTATAATTTTTTATTTTTCTTTTTAGGTTCATTAAATTTCACATGAATATCAAGTTGAATTAACCAAATGATCTACCAATTACACCCCCAAAATTTGTAATCAAGTTGATTGGTGGTTTGATTCAAATTGAAATTTGGGTTCAGGGATGTAATAATTTTAGTTTTTAAATGTCAAAAACAAAATTGTTTCATTTTAAAAGTGAGGGACGAAAAGAATATTTTTGTGAAATGTGAATGATGAAACTGATCATTTTCCCTACATTTTTTCCTCACATACATCAAATCGTTACAATAATTTTTCTATAAAAAATTCTAAAAAATGCAATCCAAACACAACCTAAGTGTAGTGAAAGAGCAACTCAAACACGAAACCCCTCACTTAAATAAAAGAAATATTGTGAAATACTAGCAAATATAAGATACTGAAAAGAGCATTGGTTTAGAAATTAGTACAAACATAAACAAATGAATAAACGTGTCCAAACTCTATAGGCCCAAACACGTCTTCGATGATGGCGCGTGTTTAATGTGGGATATATGTGGTAAAATAACCGTAGACTGTGGGTATATTCGGGAATTTACGATCAAGCCTTCTCTCACTCTACAAACAGCAGGGAATCGCTTATTCCCAGTTTCCCTCCGTCCTCTCGACTCGAGTGTGGTCACTCTGGCGCAGACCACCAATACTGACTTTAACAGCAGCGGCCAAGTTTTCACGTCAAGATTTCCCGTACGATTAAACCACTTTTCGGGCATTTTGGGTTTCGTAATTCAAATCAAGAAAATATACTTAATTTCCCAGCCAATTTATTTTGATTTTATTTATTAATTTCACACAGGAATGGCCAGAGGTCTTAGATTTCTGGTTCTAATACTATCAGTTGCATCGATCTGTGACGCCGCGACTTTTAATCCGATCTCCGATTCTCACCGATCTGCAGCATTGGAATTATTTACCCCCACTGATGGATCTCTTAAGAGGTCAGCTTCTAAACCCTTACTAAACCCACCCACTCCCTCCTCTATCTCTCTATATTTACCCCATTCGATATTTTTGTTTGGGCAATTTTACCCAATTTGATGGTGAATCGCATTTAGACATGTAAATTTGTCTGTTGGACGGATAGAAAGTATGAAGGCTATTTTGTGTATAGGAATAATTGGATGAAAATCTTAACTAGTCCTATTTGCTGTTTTATTTTATTTTATTTTGAGTTTGAGTTTTAGAGGGAAGTGCTGAAATTGGGTGGAGAGTTTGAAATGTTGATTGGAGGTTCGCGTCATCTAACATCTTGACTTTTTTTTTTTTTTTCAGTCTAGAAGAAACTTTTGAGGCGTTGAGAACATTTGAAGTTCTTGGTATTGATAAAAAGTCCGAGATCAAGGGTTACACTTGTCCAACTGTGGTTGATACTCTTTGGTCTCCTTCTTCAGCATTAAAGGATTTATTTCAGGCCTTAAGGGTTAATGGAGTACTAAAATGTGAGCTCAATGATGAGGTCTTTGCGGTATGTCGGGAATCTTTTTCCCATCTATATTCTTTCTGCAGCATATTCATAGCCAGAATTTGAGGTTTAATTTCATTGACCATTTTTTTTTCAATCAAAGGGCATTGCTTCGAGGCTTAAAGATAATGTTAAAGATGCCAATTCACTACTTGACTTACACTACTTGATCGGAAGTTTGAAACTTATTAAGGTAAATGCTGTAATCCTAACTTCTCGATTGCTGTTCTTGCCCTTATTGTATTCTGGGACAAAATAATTAGTTCTATGCTATTTGATTTCCATCTCCTTAGGGCTTGATAGACTTTAATTTTCTTGTTATTGACTGGCTTTGCAGGGTCAGACTGCTGAAGTTGATGTACATCTTGAAGATGCTGATGGAATTTTCCGTGCAATAAAGGTGAGATCATCTTGCAATGGCTTGTGATAGTCAAGCCCCTTAGTAAACTTTCATGATGCAAAAGAAATTCATTTTCTGTATAACAGTGTCCCTAAATGCCTTGTGACTTGGACAATTCTTATCAGGCTCTCAGCCAAAGTGATGGAAGGTGGCGTTTTAGTTCCAACAATCCTGAATCAAGTACTTATGCTGCAGGTGATTCCCTTAGTGATGAAACTGTTTATATTGTGTTATTGTTTCTTCGAAAATGTTACAGTCCCTTGGCAATAAAATCAGATTTTCTTGTCCATTTTGGGATATGCTTGAGTAAGATCACCTGGATAGAAGGATGGCTGACAGTGTGAAATAAAAAATATGCATCTCTTTGAAAGAAGAAGTGTTATTTATTGTGGAATTGTACAATTGGTTTCTAAATTATGTATTGAATGCTACTTGTTTCTGTTTCTACTGGATAGGTACTGTAACTTTGGATTTGTTTATAATTCTGAAAGTTCTTTTAAATTAATTCAAAACTTTTGGCAGGAATAGCGCTTGAAACACTGGCTGGAGTTGTTGCATTGGCGTCTCATGACATTGATCAGTCTTTGGTAGGTTGAGTATTTTATACTTGAGGCCTTTTTGTTATTATTTTCTTTTAAATTCATATTTATAAAACTGACTGTAATCTTCTTCAGCAGAGTGCTGATTTTTTCTTTTGTTTTATTCTCTCTGCCCCCGTTCTGTTTTGCTTTTGTATTTGTTCAGAGTGGTAGTTGGAATCTACCTGGAATCTTGAATGATCTTTCTTGAGTAGCTTTTGTACGTGAATCTGTATTGTTGATTCATTTTACATTTCAGACCTTTTCTTGCCCGACATTCGATATGGTTTTCTTTTTCTGTTCATTTGATGCTATTTTGAAGTTTGTTATTTGATCTGATCTGTGTTTTGTTTTTTGCTTATTTGTTCTGGCAGATGGATACTCTGAAACAGGATATACTGAAACTCTTTGATGGTATCGAGAGATATGGTATGGATATATTTTCTTACCCCCTTCTTTGTTTTCTAACATATAGTTCCCATTTATACATATGTGAAGCTATATCTGCTCTTTTTACCTCCTGTATTCTTTGTTTCGTAATATATGGTTCCCATTTCTTACATAGATGAAGCTGCATATAAAATGTTATGTGCTTTAGTGAAATTCTATAGCATTTTACTTTTATTAATTTATCAGCTTTTCTGCATGTTGAATAACTCTTAATTTACCTTTCCGAGGTTTCTTATGTTTGTGATTGAACAAAATATGGAATAATGACTTCTGGATTTTTGTTGTTTGTTTTACCTTCCCTTGATCAGCTGACTCCTACAATATCTTATTTATCTACATATGTCACAGAAATGGTTCTTATTTTGAAACGGGCTTTTACCTGATTTAACATGGCAAAGGTTGAGGCAAACATATTTTGGTGGTTGGTGGTTTATGTTAGAAATGAAAAAAGATATCTTTGTTAATAAGTGAATTATGTTTATTTGGAATCAATGATTGAAGTGGTGTTTAAAGAATAGGAGGATTTTCCTACATGTTGTTTCTTGGTGAATCTCGACTGTTTTCTGGCTACTTTAGCTTCAGTGATTTGAACTTTCATACTTTTTTTTTTTAAAAACAAGTATTTATTTGGTCTAAGAGTTACGATTGTTATAGTTGCAAATTTCAAATTGTTGAGTTTTTGTTTTATTACAGATGATGGGTCCTGCTACTTCGATGAAAAACTTGTGGATGCACAAGGAAATTGGGGTCCAGTTTCAGCTTCCTCGTCAATTGTCCGAGGGCTCACGAGTTTTGCAACATCAACTCCTGAAAGCCTAAATGTGTGTTGGAGCATTATTTGTATATTCTTTTGCTTTTCTCATCAACATGCATTAATTTGTGTCTTTTGCTCCCTTTGCAGCTTCCTGGGGACAGAATACTATGTTTAGCAAAATTTTTCCTTGGCATTGGAGTTCCTGGCAACTTTAAAGACTTGTATCACCAAATTGATGCATTAGCTTCCTTGGAAAACAATAGGCAAGTATTGTATGATTCTGTTCTATTAAATCCTACTGGGTCTAATAATTTTGCTGGGAATCTGATATTTTTTAGTTGCTTCTTTGTTGTTGGGATTGGTTGGACTCCCCTCGGTTGCTTGTTGCCATGCTGGACAGGATTTCAATTCCTTTGATATTGTCACTTCCGTCCTCTGTGCTTTCAGTTACTAGAAAAGACCAGCTTAAGGTGCGTCACCCTGTCAGGTTTCTGACCTTGGTGCAGTGATTTTTTCTTTTTTAAATCTCAAGCATATATTCTTGTTATTCTTTGCATCTCTTAAGGTATTCAATTGAGCTGATTTTCTTTCTCCAGAATACTTTTCTGAGTTCAGCTTTGCTGAAGATTTGGATATATGAATCAGGGGTTTAGAACAACAATAAAGCCCTTCCCCAAATTATATGTTTGAGAAAGTAGAAAAGTAGGGATACAGCTTGAGATTGTAGTTTCCCGCTGTTCAATCAAACCTTCCGGTGCTTTTAATATATTAGTATATGGCTCTTCAAGATTTCATGCTATGCATTTTTGCTTCATTTAGCCTTAATTTTCCCACATGTCAGGTTCGTGTTAACACTGTTCTTGGCTCTGCTGTTCCACCTCTATCAGTCAAACTGATGCAGATCTTTACCTCTGGTTCAAAGGATGCATCTATTATTGACCAGGTTTTGATAAATTTTCATTTTCTTTGGAAAAGCCTGATTTTTCTGAGTTATTTTTCCTTCACTTGTGCCTTTATCTCTTGTTTCTCTGTCTTATTTCCAGGAACTTAAGTTTGATCCAGAAACTAAGCTGCATGTATTGGATGCTCTGCCTGAGAATGTTGATGTCGGGAAATATACTTTTACCTTTGAGGTATTCTTCCTTAGGGTTCTAGCACTTCTGTGCCTCTGGTCACTTTTGTGCATAAGGTTTTTTCTTCCTGCTGTTTTGCTGGCATTCTTATAATCCGCATTTCAAATGGTAGATTTTGCTTCATGACCCAGAACATAAGAAAATCTATGCTACTGGAGGACGAACAAAAGTATCTGTATATGTTACAGGAGTGGTTAATATTGATCAAGCAGAGATTGCTATACTCGACAGTGATCTTGGGAATGTAGAAACTAAAAAAAGGTGTGTGATCTGATTTTGAATTCAATCTGTTCATTAATTTTCTTATTTGTTGGTGATTTTTGTATTTTTTGCTTCCAATGGTTAAAAAGTGAAAAACCTGCTAATTTAAACTCGATATAGAAAGCAGTGTTGTTGAGATCTATCAAGCAGTAAATATCTTTGAATTTCCTCCGTTTGATTGAAATTTGAACCATAGGTAGAAGTTTGGGGGTTATCAAATGATACATATGGAATGTATTGCACCACATCTTCAAATATAGTATTTTCTACAGTAGCATGAAGAATAGCGCATAGCAAAGCCGTGCCCAATACACCAGCAACTCCTTCGACTCTTTGATAGCATTGAGTTTTTTTTAGCCTTAAATTGGCATCATTTTCCCTTATTTTATGTCCTTTATTCTTTTCCTTTTAGCGGGAAGGGGGCAGTTGGATGGATGGGAGGATGATTGGGATTGAAATTTTGAACAGTCTCTTTTGGACTGCATGACAATTGCTTGTGATGCACGCTTTTTAAAATCGGCTGGGAGAGTTGTGATTCTAGAATACTATGACAGCATCTAGGTTCCTGGCCTTAATCTCTGCTTGTTTCACTGATTATCAAGTTTAACTACGTTTACCATCTTGTTTGTGTCGGTAAACTTGCAGACTGGATTTAACTGGAGAGAACACCATCGCTTTATCAGCAAACCATCTTCAGAAGTTGCGATTGACTTTTCAGTTGACCACTCCTTTTGGTCGTGCATTTAAGCCTCACCAGGTTGGCAGTACTTTGTTTTTTCTGCCCATTGATGTTCTTCCTTGTTCTGCTTGCTTAATGTGTCTCTTGTAATGCAGGCATTTCTCAGGTTGAGACATGAGAGTGGGGTTGAACATATCTTTCTTGTCAGGAGTTCTGGGAAAAATTTTGAGATAACACTGGTTAGTTGTTATTAACTACTATTATTCCGATATATGTGTGTGTGTGTATAAATCATCTTTTCTTGAACAAGATTGGATAGATGTATAGATGTGTCTAATGACCTCAAATGGAGCAGTCATGGTCTTTTCTAACAATGACGCACTTTCTTTAATCCCTATGATTGAGATGAGAATTTGATAGTTTCAAAATTAAACGAGTCTGTAAATTCTGACATATGCTCCTAACTCATGCCTTCAATCTTCACATTGTGTGTTGTAGGATTTTCTTGGACTGGTTGAGAAGTTTTTCTATTTGTCTGGTAGATATGACATTCAACTCACTGTGGGTGACTCTGTCATGGTAAATCTCTCTCTCTTTCTCTCTCTCTCCATACACACAGTAGCATACTGAAAAGTTTTGTACTTTTATGTATTAAATAAATATTTTTCCCTTTTCCAGGAGAACTCTTTCTTGCAACCTCTGGGCTATCTTGATTTAGATCTACCAGATGCACCAGAAAAAGCAGCTCGCCCTCCTCCACAACCTGTAGACTCTTCCTCAAAATACGGGCCAAGAGCAGAGATCACTCACATTTTTAGATCCCCAGACAAGAGACCTCCTACAGAACTTTCTTTTGCATTCTTGGGGCTTGTTCTCTTGCCACTTGGTGGATTCTTGATTGGGGTGGGTTGTGGGTTCATGTTTATTTATCTTCTGTTTTGTTTAAGCATGTTTACATTTGTTACAAGAGAAGCTGAGAAAAGAGCATTTGTTTGCCGCAAAGTATGACTTTTTAGGAGTGTGGATATGGCATTTACTTAGTATGTGGGGTATTGCTTGTGAATGTTTATTTTCTATTTGTGTTTACATCCAAGGGAATATGTAGGAGCCGACAGAGTATTGCAGCCTAAGGTTATGATGCCATATGTTTCCTATGCTTCTATGTGTGTGTGTGTGTGCATTTTTTTGGAAGGTTTCTGCATTCTTCCCTTCCTTTGTTATTAGTAAATTTGTTAACTAGTTCAACCTTGCTTGACATCCGAGATCACAATACTGATTCCCTCCAATCTTTGCAGCTTCTATTGCTCCGGGTTAACCTGAGGAACTTCCCCTCATCAACACTTCCTGCCTTTTTTGCCATTTCTTTCCACATAGGCATTGCAGCTGTTCTCTCACTATATGTGGTCTTCTGGTTGAAGGTTTGTTACTTTGCGCTGCTTTTTGATCATAGATGCTTTTCTGGTTTTTGAGATTTAGGGGCCATATCTTACTTTGGTTTCATTTTTTTTTTTTTGAGGGGTATGGAGGGAGGGGGCCAGGTTGTGTGGGTTGCCGTCTGGGTTGGGCATATAGTCTCCATGGATTCCTTTCCATCATTGCTACTCCAAAATAACTTCATTATTATGTGACAGTAGATGTAAAAAACATAGTACTAAGTGGGAAATGGTAGGCCCTTGGTTCAACTGTAATGTTGCTCCATTGTGCCACGGTGAATTTTAGAACCACCTTGCCTACCTTGATGTAAACTGCTTGCTTTTTAGCTCTTCCTAGATCCTTGGCTAACTTGCCTTGGCCTTTTTCAGCAAAAAGCAATTAAGGGAAACATACAGTTTGTTTGGATAGTATATTATTTGAAATATTATTTGGAATAATTACTGTAGCACTTTTTGTGATGTGATGTATGTGAGATAAAAAGGTGATTGGGAATATAAAAAGGTGGGTTGGAAAATGTGTTTATGATGCAAACGAAATATTATTTGGGATAAAAGCACTATCCAAACAATTTTTTTTTTAACGTGCTTTTATTGCGTGTTTTTGAAAAATATTGTAGCACTCTTGGGATGTGATGCCTGTGAGATAAAATGGTGGTTAGGATTATGCAAAGGTGCTTAGGCAAACAGAGCATTTTCATGTTTACACTGTTAGCCTATACTCTCACTTTTATATAGCTTTAGCTTAGTTGCTTCCTAGTTCATTGTAAGCTCTGAATTTTCTTTCCATTAAACCTGGCCCATTTTGTATGAAGCACACCAAAAGAGAGAAATGAACCCATGAGGGTTTTTTAACCTCTTTTGTCTTGGATTACTATTTCCCTGAATTTGTGTTGACAATTGGTGCCACTGTAAGTACACTTGCATTATCAAACTAACAAGACCACTGCCCTCTGTTTCAACTGTTTACTGTCCATATTTTCAATATGATCCTTTGGACATGGTCATAATTCCATATTAACAAGTAGATAAAGTTTTCTTTTGAGTATTTTCCCCCCTAGTAGTTGAACAGCATCAACTTTGGGTTTAGCTGCAAGAACCTGCTCTTTTGCATAGGTTTCATGTAGCTTGAGTGCTCCTTCATCCATTTGAATAGCCTCGAGGGCCTTGTGAGTGGAAATGGAATTACATCTAAATATTTGTTGATGAACTAAACACCAAATTAATCCTCAACGTGGACTTGCATGCAATTCCGAATGGCTAATGCTTTGTATTCTACTGTGTTTTGCAGTTGGATCTGTTTACAACATTGAAAGCACTTGGAATCTTGGGAATCTCGTTGATGTTTACCGGACATAGGACCCTTTCTTACCTAGCCTCCACTTCAGCAAAGTTGAAATCGGCTTAAGGATTCTCATTCATAGCTTTGAGATTTCAACGTTTTTTTGGGCATGGGATGGTTACTTGAGAAAATTGAGTGTTGGATAACGGACTCGATTTTGTTGTAGGATAAATTCAGTTAAGTTATTATGCAACTGGACTGAGTTTTGTCACAAGTGAGAATTACAAAGAAGGGCGTAGTAGTCACGACAGCGTCTTCTAGCATTGACGTGATCTTAGAATTAAAACTATTGGAACTTGGATTTATTAGCGAATTCAGCATGGATGACGTATTTATTATGTTGCAAATTACCTCTACAATTTACTGCTCCGGCTGTACCTCCACCTCAAAATGAAAAAGAAAAGAGAAAGGAAAACACTTCTTAAACGGATACTACGAGATTAGTTAAAAACCAGAGAAACATAAAGGAAAAAGTGCAAACCCTGGATGTTAAGAAGTGAGATTCTGAGCAATTATCTACTGTTGTAAGAATGCGAACGGGCAGGGTATAAACGCGGGATTAAAGGTTTGTTTTGTAATGGGCAGAATTAGGACTAAATTAAAAGCAACTAATCATTGCTTTTACTAAAGGGGAAAAAAAAAATTTGAAGGTCTGATGTGCAATTTGAAATCTACGAAAAATCAATTTGCTATTATTAGCACGGTATCAATTTGCTATTATTTTTTTTTTGTCAGCGACGATTGGCACAACCCTTAGATTTTTTTTCGCTGCTGGTGAGGTTTGAACCCTCACCAACAACCCAAGAAGGGACTTAAGTCCCTCCTAGTGGCCACTGAGCCATTGCCCAGTGGTTAATAATACTGTCTATCTCACTAAGGATTTATTAATTTCAAGATCTGGCCACTGCATCATAATTTTCCCAAAGCAACCTAAGCGCTACGGACTCTAGATAGCCAAGTTGGACGAGCTCAGAACCGTAGCTGAGAATCGTAATCCCGATGGAAGCAACGACGTCGAAGGCATCGACCGGCAGAAAACGTCAACGAGAGCAGGAATCTTCGCCGGAGACTGAAGCAGCCGACCAATTTGTATCACTAGGTCCGTGGAATTTTCTAGTCTGGCAAAATGCTTATTCATTATAATACTCTATTAGTAGAGCAGTATGAAATTGAGAGAGCGAATACTGGTAATTAACCTCGGGGCATTGCGATGCTAATTACGACAAACATGAATGCATGCACTTGCAGAGGACAATCTAATTTTTAGCGACACCTTGGTAGCTCTTCGGATGATGCGTTCTCAGTTCCCTCGAATCGAAAAGGTATTTTCAATATACATTTTTGTTCCTTTAATTGATGACCGTGATTGATTATTTGTGCTAGTCGATCAGAGCTGAATCGGCATTCATAGTTTTAAGTGTTAGCTGTAGCGAGAAAGCCTGCGTTACAATTAGCATGAGCTAAACATTTAAAAGCATGCTGGAAACAGGTTTCAATTCAGCCTTTCATTTTAAGGTCACAATTATACAGCTGCGTCAAGGACAGGACACAAGTGGATAGGGAATTAGAGGTAGGTGCTGCTGCTGCGGCCTGCAAGCACGACGGAGGTTTGGTTTTGTCAGCCTTTCTGTGGCAGACTAATTCATTTTAACTTCGTTATTTTGCAGTCTCTGAAAAGGGAATGCATTATACGTGTTTTTAAATTAAATACTGGACAAGACGATCATGCTGTAATGTTTGTGGATGACTACCAAAGTCAGGTTAGTTGGTTGCTTTACACCTCCCGTGCAGTGTCACTTCTTTTTTGGTTAATTTGACGAATGGTGAGTTATGTATCCGCGTTTTATCTGTAGAGGAGATACTTGTCCTACAAATTTTCTTTTCTTTTTTTCTTCTTTTCGAGCTTATTCTTGATAGTAGTAGTACTTTTATGGTCTCTATATTGTACAACACAATTTTCAGGTATTCTATGTCGTATGCCTTTTAATGTGCTCAAATCCTGGAAGGCATTGTTTTATAACATGTGCTCATGAGCAAGTGAAATTTTTAGGTACTTTAGGACTGCTTTGATCATTTTGATCAACTCCAATTTTTTTCTCTAGATTGAGCGTGCTGTCAAACGACTTCAGACCAAGAGGCAAGATGATCTGACTGTTTTTGATTGGTTTAAAACACACGTCATTCCTTCCAAGCTGGATCCTAGTATTGGACATCAAGAACTTGTAAGCAATCTATTGCAGACATTGAATGTCCTAACATATTGCTTGAATGATAAGAGGTCGTGGCTTACTTTTCTTCACAGATGCATGGAAACGATTTTGTGTGCAAGAGAGTATCAGAATCATGTCAATGAGTTCTTTGATGTAAGACAGTTGAAGGATGTTACAAAAATAAGGCTTGGCAATCATTCATGTGATGTCAAACAGGGGACACTTGTTTTCTGTTTACATCTTTCCATTGATTATCTTCCTCTTTAACTGGGTTTTACTTCTTGTCTCCATAATTCGACAAACCTGATTTGTCTCAATTTAGTTTATGATGGTCATGCATTTCTTTGACAATGGGCACAAATAGTATTAGAACCTGAGTTCTAGGTACTTTTATATGGACTTTTTTGTCGTGTTCTTTGACCTTCATTCACTAATTTAATGATTTGAATGTTTTACTCTTGTCCTTTTTTTTTTTCCTTGATAGTTTTCACTTCTCTCATTGGTGGGAAAGGTAAAAGAGGAACACATCTCTCTTCTGATTAATGCTGGCCTTCTTGTAAGTGTATATAACTTCTTCTTTTTTTCACTTTTGTTGAATTGGTACAGTTATTTGGCATTCATTTTTTTGAGTCGATTCCAGTAGTCTAGAATTGGCTGGGAGCTCAAAATGAATTGGCACTCCTAGATTTCTGTTCTTTTCCTTATTATGTATTGGAATAGTTTGGTTGATGTGTGCAGACACTACTATTAGTAGTTGTAATTGTAGTACAATGTAGCTTAGAAATGTATGTAATGGGCTGCCTGAGGGCTTTAGTTGATTGAAGGCCATTGTGTTTTTAAAGCACCTTTATCAGGAGAAAATTGGATTTTGTTGTTTGTGGATTTATATGGGATAAAATTGAATCATTATGGTTGGCATGCATGGGAAAGTGATTATTACTATTACTATTTTTTTTGGTTTGCTAGTTGAATGTGCTTCTTTTTCTATTTTCGCACTCCAGTTGGTCCTCATTCCTATATGTAATATGGATTTTTTTCCTGATGTGGCTTTATTTTTTTCAGACTCGGCAACTTATTGATCCCAACATGTACTGGTTTGCAATTCCAAATATTGGTTCGGTACTTAAGGGCCTGTCTCAGGTTAGAATTAAGATGCTGTTATTCCTAGTATTTTTCAATTTTAGCCGTCTTTTCTTCAACTCCCAGAAAATCCCTCATCAACACATATGCAGATTTAGGGGCTGACTCCATACCACTAGTACAGAAGTGGTGGTATCCATCAGTTTATTTACCCATAGTTTAGTTTGTCATGATGCCTGCTATGAGTTCTTAGTCTTTAGTTACAAATATTGCTCCATTAATCATTTAATGGGTTGACTGGATAAAATGTATTGGTAATTTCTTCTCTTCTAAAAAGAGATTCTCTCACTCTCTCTCTCTCTCTCTCTGTCTGGTTGGGGGGGGGGGGGGGGGGGGGGGGGGGGGGTTTGCAGTGGTGGTGGGGAGGGGACAGGGGACTGAAAGAAGATGGGGAAGAAAAGCTGTGATACATGTTATAATCCCATAACTCCCATACATAGAGAGTGTGGTAGAAGAAAGCAGCTTTTCAAGATGGATCTTAGAATTTTTTAGCATTTGTCGGTGTTAATTATCTTGCATTGATTAGATCTTTTATCTTAGGGAAGAAAAGAGCTTCTCTCTTTTCTGAACCGCAGGAAGTATAAGGAGATGATGTTGGCTCTTTTGGAGAAGAAACGCCTGCATCATTCTCTACTGGATATGAGATTTCATCTTAGAGATCTAATTGGTTCAGGTCACCTCAAAACCATTCAGACACCCAGTGGTTTGGTTGTTCGAATTGCTAAGGATTAAAAGCAGGTAACATAACTAATCCATGTGATCATCTCCCAAAAAATCTTATTGTCACTTTGATGCATGTCAAAGTTGACCTGAAAAACTTGCCGTATGTATGTTTTGTGGACACATGTACATGTATACATAAAATTTATTGGAAGAGGATTTTTGCAAGTTTTTTTGACATGTCAAAGTTGACCTGAAAAACTTGCCCTGTATGTGTTTTATGGGCACACGTACATATATACATAACATTTACTAGAAGAGGATTTATGCAATCTTTTTTTACTGCCTTTTGTTAGGTAAGATAACTAATCCATGTGATCGTCTCCCAAAAATATCTTATCGTCATTTTGATGATTGTCAAAGTTGACCAGAAAAACTTGCCGTGTGTGTGTTTTGTGGATACATGTACATATATACATAACATTTATTGGAAACGGGTTTATGCAAGGTTTTTTCACCGCCTTTTGTTAAGCAAGATAACTAATCCATGTGATCATCTCCCAAAAATATCTTATCATCACTTTGATGCATGTCAAAGTTTACCTGAAAAACTTGCCGTATGTGTGTTTTGTGGACACATGTACATATATACATAACATTTATCAGAAGAGGATTTATGCAAGTTTTCTTACCGCCTTTTGTTAGGGATGGCTTTTCAGAGAAGCTTCACCATGCTATAGGGGTTGTCATGGTGCACAACAGTTTGACCCTATATGGATTTTAATTTGAAGAGGTTTTGTGCAGGTTTGTACTGACTTTTGTTAGGGATGACTCTTCAGAGAAACTTCACAATACCATAGGAGTTTTCATGGTGCTAAACAGTTTGCAAAGGTCAACCTCTCTTTCCTGTTAAAGTTGGTGGTCATACTCAATTACTTAGTGGAAGTTGGATCCTGATTATCATGGTGGCAGTGAAATTTGTGTGCCCAGAGACCTACCAAAATTAAATTAGACATACTGGCATAGATTCATTGACGACAATAATACTTGCATTCTGGAGATTGTTTGGGAGTGGTAAATAAGATACAGTTCCTTTTTTTTTTTTTTTGGTTTTTTGTTTTGCTGTTGCATGTGTCTATTTAAATGCCTAAGAATTCCTTGAGAAGACTTTCATTATGGGGGAGGAGTTGACATTATGGTTTAAGTTTTGAATCATCTAATAATGTCATTATATTATAGGGTATGTTATGAAAAACTTTTATGGCTGGTTATCTTTAAATAACTGATTATCTTTGGGTTCTGGACATGAAATTTCATTTTCTAGATTATTTTGAGTAGTTCTGACAGTTGCATGGTAGATGTTCATTTTTAAGGGCCTCTGTTGGCATAGGCAATGCTTTGACATCGCTTTGCCTGTATGTTCTGGCATTGTAACGTAGTCTGAACCATCTAGAGTACTGCACTATAAATTATTGTTGTCTAATTATGAACAGTACTGTATTAGTCCTTGCTATACAGCATTACAATAAGGATTAACTTTTTATGCGCTGACAGTATTGTGATTTTTTTACACTAGCAGCTTTAAATGTATGCCACATGTGCATGGTTTGAATTTCAAATTTGAATTCATGTTATATGGCATGATCTAAATGTGCTTGTGTGAAAAAATCTTTACACTGATAGTGTATGGAAAAGTTATCCTTACAATAATTGTTATTTTGTTTATAAACGATACCCTAGTACTACTGGTTCCCAGGAATGGATCTGCAGTGAAGCTTAACCTATTTTACCTATTCACAAGAGTTGGTGCAGTTGCTTCGGTAGCTGAGCAGTCAAAGGTGGCATCATAAGCATGAATTCTTGTTGGTTTCAGTATTTTTCTTATCTGAAATTTGTTTTTACCCAACAAGATTTGTCTTTGTGAAACTCAATAATGCATGGAATTTTTGGTTTTGATTGAGCTATTGTACCATGAAGAGTTTCAGCTCAAGTATCATTGAGTTGGATGGAGACCTAAACCCTGTAGTATTTCTTTTCTATGAGCTAATATTTATTACCTAATAATTATTTAAAGGCAAAGATTAAATCAAACAGAGTGGATCTGAATTTTTAGCTTAAATGTAATGCTCCATATTAGCATGCTTGTCATACGAATGCTGATGGCTGACAATTGTACTGTTTGCATTTGTTCAAGTTGAACCTGTGTGTGTAACAAATCTCTCTATAATTCTTGGAACTTTAATGGGCTGTACTGATGATTTTGAAGATTTAAGGTAGATTGCATAGTTTATATCTGCATGTATATATATATATATATAAATAGATTGGGATCTTGATGGTGCAATCCATCCACAAAAAAATTCTTTTAATTGTGGGCCTAGCATGGTTTGCCTTTTGCTATGCTTTTGTTGTTTCGTCCTTCTTGTCCTCCTCCCCCATTTCTTGTTTTTTTATCAATTGTTCTGTAGGTTTGTTAGTTCCCTTTTTGAAAGACATAAAGCATTTCAATCAATTTGAATGGTGTAACCGGATTATGCCTGGTGAATTTTCCTAGCTTATGTTCGTGGATGCAAATTGGGCTTTAATTTAGGTTCGTGGATGCGAATTGGGCTTTAATTAATGCATGCTCAAGTTGGGTTCTTTGATATCCCCTGCTTCCATACATATGGTTAGATTTTCTTCTAATTGTTTCTTCATACATATTTAACTTTTTTAGGGCTAGATGTAGGGAGTGGATGGGTGGAAGTCGGTGCAATTTTATACATGGTGGTGATGTTTCACATCAGGACATGGGGAACCAAAACTTGCTCAAAAATAAAAGATGATAGGAAATGTAGACCCATGTTTGGTTTGAAGTAGCTGTTGGGGGGAGACGGAGAGAAGCAGATAAACAACAGTACAACATGGTACATAGGATCCTGCCCTGTTTCGAAATACTACTATTTGATTCGTTCAAGGGTTGGGACATGAGATCACTTCAGGGGATATTCAATCATCTGCGGTAGGAATATGCTGGGCTTTGCCTGCCCGGTATAGCCCTCCCTGCTTGTGCCTAACATCTTTCGAGTGATGCCACATAAAGTAATTCTGCAAAATTTTGAGGCCCATTTGGGATGACGCGAGATATGTCAGCATCCAGTAGGGAATCCCACGGCTTTGCTTCCGTGTCTCTGCTCACGTGTTTGTCTGTTGATTTTGTCTGAGAATGATTTGTTAATAGGAAAGACTTTGCCACAAGAACAGTTTGGTATTATTTTACAACAAACTTTCATACTTTATATGTCGATGATTGTTCGATTCTGCACACCATTATTTATATATACAAATTTTGGCAAATGCTAATGGTCTCACTCTCTCTCTTTTCCAATTGTAGCCGTTATCTTCTCCTTTTAATCCCCGTTCCAGACTTCATTTAGCGTGAACATTCATGAGACCTTAGTACTTAATTATTATTTTTTTTGAATAAAAAAGCGATGCATCGACAGCAACTGTGGCTAGGGAGATAAACCCTAACTTCTTGTGGACTTCAAAAGTGTATAATATTATAGTGTGGCTTTATGAGGACCTTGGAATTTATAATTTTAGTAGTTTTGTCCTAATCGAATTAGATGATTACGATAATACGACGAAGATTAAGCCTTTCTTGCTAGGCGTCTACTTGCGTACTTTTTGTGTTTTGGTAGAAGAGGTACAGCGGAGGTGTCTCTATTCTGTATATTGCTGATGCTGTTCAAGTCACCCATCGTAACTTAATCAGCAGATATCCATCTAGGAGTTGAAGAATATAAAGGCTATTTCTTAGGCTGCTGAGGAAGAAAGGCGTGACGCCCATGGTTTTTCTTGCACCACACACTAAAGTGACGCTCCCCGGATGGCTGTTTCTTCAATAATGCCTAATTTTATGGGAAAAGAATCAAGAAAATGCTCGTTAGTGTGTGTTGTGTGTGTGTGTGTGTGTTTTTTTTTTTCTGAGGGTCCCAAAATCCTCTCCTGCCTGTTCTGCGAGGTTGATAGCGTAAAAATGCCAAGCCCAGCCGCTATATCTCCATTTATGGCGGTGCTCCTTGCAATCATTCGCCATAATTGCTTCTCTGATTGAGGGCGGGCCTTGTTGAACAGCATTAATTTTCGATGCCGTTGTGCCATCTGGAAAAAATTAGACGACTCCAGTTTTTAACATGGCAAAGATTGTGGGACTCAATTAAGCTTCGTCTGAGGTGACCAGTGGCAAGGAGTCACCATCTGAACGTGAACCCATTGAAATTGCAAAGCCATCTTTTTGTCTGCAAGGGGAAACCAGAGAAGAATGGATGACCATGCTCGTCCCCTTTTCCACGGACGAAAAAAAATCAATAAGAGGTTTCACGGGACTTGCAAAGAAAGAAGTATCGAATAACTGAAATCTTTGGTTAACCGTAAGGAGGATGGTCCAAAATAGCAATAACTGTCTGAAAATCATATGTCCTGTTTTCTATAATGGCTCGAGGGACCCAAAAAAAAAAAAAAAAAAAAAAACAGTAGCGTCCGTGGATTAGTTTTTTTGGTTAAACGAGAGGGGTGGATGGTGGAATGGATCCAAATCGAGCAATCCATTCCCGAGAGAAATCCAATTACAATAATTGGCGGATCACGGGATAAAAACAGGACTGACTGCGCTGCGTACGTAAGGTCAATGCGTTCTCTTTAGTTCTTGCAGTGAAATTGCACTGCAGGACAACGTCGTGTCTTCCATCGAATTTTACTGTGTCTTTTAAATAATAATTAAATTGGCAGGAGGGAGATAATTTGGGGTTTGGTGTGTTTATCTGGTTGTTAATACGTAAGCGACAGTCTCTCTCAAGACAAAGGGACAGGTAAATGATAGAAAGATTTATTGATGAATGTTTGTCCCATATCTCCATGGCATACATGTCAAGAAACCGAAACCCCCCCCCCGCTCCTCTTTTTTTTTGTAAAAAAAAAATTATTTTGGAAAAGAAAAACTACTTAATGTATTGCAAATAGTACGTTATTTAGTAATGATGGTTAAAGCATATATTTGTCTCCCAGAACGTCATCTCGGCTCTTGTAGCTGAAGCTTCGTTTTCACTGGAACAGTAGTGGTGGAATTCCAGAGTCCGTATACTGGTGAATGTTGGAGGTGACGCGTAGCTAATTGCGGCTGGCCTGAAACTTGAAGATCACGGTTTTTATTCGATATAAGCCCCCATCTAATCCTGACATGGTGCTATTATTGATTGCAGCAGCTCCCATGCGTGGATTAAAAAATCCGTCACTGTTCCGGTGTTTCCAATACCATAATTAATCAGCTCCGCTAATTACATTGGTCCGTCGATGCGAGCTAGCCAGGCTTTCCCAAAACAAACACATTTTACATCCACACACGCTCGCTGACTGCTAATGACTGATCTGATAAAACAAGACATGCTGGACAATTATATTAAGATCTAAAATCTGGGGGCCTGAGGGGGGCTGCAGAAAATTTATTAATAATAATAAAAAAACACCGAAAAGAATGGAACAGGAGGTAGGTCAAGAGGAGCTTTCAGTTGTATAGTAGATCGCGAGCGTGGTGATCGGGTTCAGAAATGAGAAAAGTTGGAAGTTTTTCGAGTGCATCCCGATTCCCATTTCCTGATTACCGAGTAATAATGCATGAAGCAATCTGATCCACGTAATTCTCAGACTAGTATAAAGCCAATATCGAGTGCTTTGACGTAGTGATACCGTGTGGGTCATCCATCATCAGAGAAACGAACATACTACCAAGTGCTAGCTGTGCCCTGTGTGATCCATAGCGGTCCATGGGTGCCCCAATGGCCTGCATCTTCCATGATATCTATCTATCTCTGAGTGTGTGTGTGTGTGTGTGTGTGTGCTGGGTTCTCAGACAGGTAGCCAGCTTGTTGATGTTGGGAGCATATTGTGAATGCGTGACCCCAGACTTTTTTCATACGCATAATTTAGTGTCAATGGATGGATCGAGGGTTGGTAACGGAAGAGTCTTGATGAATAGTTTCCAGAGACATGAGCTGGCAGCCCAGGAACAAGGGTGGAATAAAATGGACACATCAATCCGCGTGTCAGCAGTCGCATCCTTGTTAACATGATTTTCCAGTTTTTTTCAACGTTTCTTATCAGTTCCCATAGCAATGCCAGTCACACGAAAGTTCTTACACGATTTGATTCTTACTATAATACGCTTGCATCTATATCTCATTCTAAAGCAAACTTTTGCACGATCAATCTGCTTCTTGGGGAAGTTTGGTTGCTCCATAGAAGTAGAATTATGGTTCGGATTTGGATCCCCCGTTTTCATGACTAATTCTTACCTGTTCTTTTGATCATTGTCTAGGATTCTTACATCTTTTGAGTAACATCAGAGGTCACAAAGAAGATGCTTGTGGTTGTGTATAACAACGCAATTTTCCGAGTTCTCAAGCCATCGGCAGAATCTTTCGATGTAATACTTTACTTCCTTCTTCAACTTGAAAACGACCTTCGACATTTAATATTCGTAACTAATCTTTCTGGCTATTTGGCCATTGGATGTACTCAGACAATTATTTGTGTTTGGCTATGAGGATTATTTGAAATAGTTTTTAGGATGACAGCACTGTAACGCTTTCTTTCGACACTGTGATGTTTATGAGCTAAAAAAGTGATTAAAAACGTATTTATGATACGGGCAAATAATTTTTTTATATATAATTAACAAGGGATTCGGATATAATTGAAATACATGCAACGCCTATATTTAAACTGGAATTTCTTTCTTGATCTATAAAACGCACAACAGTAATTATAAAGGATGTTCTGGGATTTGATGGTTTGTGGGTAATCTTTATCCAAGGAAAGCATTAAGAACATTTCCCCCGAGAACGCGTTATGTCAATGTAGATTTTCTTCAGACTATATATATATATGTCCTTTGAGTCTCGAGGCTGCTCACTCAGGACTCGGTAGGAACCTTTATAATCAATCATTTCATAGTCAATCAAAGAGCAAAATAACGAAAAATGGAACATATAAACAGTAGTGATAATTCAGTTCAATTGGACAGAAAAAAAAAAAAGAAAGAGTTCAATTTGCCATGATTCAGGTGCATGCATATATACGAGAATGACTAAGCTCAGGAAATGAAACATACATGGGGACTTTGGTACAGCCGGCGTTGCTTTACCCTGTATGAGCGTCAATATGCATACATGATTGGAGAATGATGTTCCGAAATAATTCTAAAGAAGTTAAGAATGATTTGATAGCTAGATTGCCGTATCCAGTTATTTCATAATACCTATAATTAATTAGGTAGGGATTCTTTTTTATTCCTTTAATCCACAGGAAAATGTGTCTGCATAACAACTTAATATTGGATTAGGAGACGATCTTTTCAACACGACGTGGATTATTATTCCTCAAGTATCTTGACATGTGATTTTAGAAACCTCCGTCATTTTGAGAGAGAGAGAGACAGAGAGAGAGAATAAATATGCAATAGGTGTAGTAGGATATTCTTTTTTTCTTTTTTTTTTAATGATGTAGTAGGATATTCATTAAAGATTTACTCAGCTATACTCATAGTTGTTCAGAAATTCAAAGGCTACATGATCGAGGGTTTGACATAGCAGCCAAGAAATGGGTTTAAAGTGAGACAGTAGTATTGAAGGAGGAGCTTCTTCTCCATGGCTGCATCCGTTCCTTTCGCCGTGGAAACTGTCCCGTTTGTCTTCATTTTGATCGTATCCCACTATTAAAAATGAGCAGCTGATTCTTGCAAATGAAAATTACGATGCACTGTTTTTGGGTCTTTGATTGGGGTCTGGAAATTCGGTTTCAAAGGAAAGGAAAAACATGTATATATTCTTTGTTGTAGTGAATTTTTAGGAAAAGAAGAACGAAACTCAGTATAAGCAAAAATTAATTAGCAACGAATACTTGGCGTAGTTTCAGAAAAACACATACACTCGAGGTTACGATTCCATTACCAAACATGTTAATGCGGACGTTCGGCGGGGAATAGAAAGAAAAAAGAAAAATATAAACAAGAATTTGGAGTTTCTTCCATCCATTGTATAACACATGTAGGTTACGAGTACCCTGTGATTTTACTAGGGTTAAATCATTTTTGAGGATGACACTTGCCAATTTATATACATTTAGAAAAATTTTACGATCCCTTCTGAATCTCATAATCTCTAACTAAATTCATCGTACGTTGGATGATGAGATAAATTACTTATGATTTTGATCCTTAGATGTAACAATTTTAATAATTTTAAAATATAGAAAGATATCATTCTTGAGAGACGCAAGATTAAGGGAATGATTCCTAAAGAACCATAAAATTCTTGTTTAATTTAACGGGGTTCATGAGCATGAGTGTCATTCTAAAGCATAGTATAACATCAAACTTAACTCTAAATAGGGATGGCAATTGGGGCAGATACTCGTGGGGGTTAATGGGGCGGGGGGAGGGGGATTTTTTCCCCCAGTTAAAAAACAGGACGGGGGGTGTGGGAATACCCCGTCATCAATTATATGTATATAATTATATAGAAAATATATTTAATTAATTAGTTACAAACATATAATAATGATATTATTAGTTATAAGTATTATATAATATATATTAGTATTTGTAATATAATTGATATTATTAATTAAAATAATAATTATACATGTCTGCTAATAGAAATTATTAATTAATTTTACTAAATTTACGAATACATTTATTCTAAATTCCTAATTACACTTAACACACTAAAACTTTTTTTCCTCTAAAAAAATACAATAATGACTTAGTAATTGTATTTGTTTCAAAAGTGAAAACTTGATTACTTTAATTGTATGTGTCTCGCATGTTAGATTGTCTTCAAATAACTTGTATTTGATTATTTTTATGGGTTTCGATTATGAAATTATAATGAATAATGATTTGGTGATATGTTGGTATTTAAATACTTGATTCTTTGCTAAAATTTGACTATAATAAAATTATATGATAAATTTTTATTAACTCCACTAGTACCCCTGCTGGGGAAGCGAGGTGGGGCCGGGGACCCCTACCCCCGCCCCGTTTCATTCCTAACTCTAAAGGCGTAACAGAAGGCCAAAGGCATCGGGGTGAGAAAAGAAGACCGCATTTAGCCATCAAATTAGAAGACATAATTTGTGAAGGATTTTCCCAAAAGTAAAAGCGACTAATCTTTTCTCGTCATCATATAATCATCGTCACGGAAAAGTATGCAGATTTGTGACAGAAAATTGGGTGCTACAACATAATTACAAGATAAATGGAAAACTTAAAGATGGGTACGTGCCATGGTGTAAAGATTGATGCTGGATTAAAAGCAAGGGATCAGATAAGTCGTGATTGAGAATCCAGAAAGGAAACAACTTTTTTTTGTTGAAATGGATTCATGAGGTGATGCAGATGCAGCAAGGCAGGAAAAAGTTGCAACAAATTAAGGGGGAAAGAAGCTGCCGCTTTTAGCCTTTCCATTTTGTCAAAAAGCGTGCAGTGTGCCATATGTACGTACGAAGTCGTGTGATTTTTTCTTTTTAAATTATTCTCTGTCCCCTTTTATGTATATATATATATATATATATATCTTGTGTCCCAAGTTTCTTCTGAATTCTGAGGAGGAGAAAAGGCTTGGGCGATTCCGTTGGTCGTTAGTAGTGTGTTTGAGTAAACTAAAAACCATGTAAACAAATTTAAAAAGTGGTGTTGAAAACTACGCGCTTGTCAGCCTCATTTCGCGAATCTTAGGATAATCAATCTACATGTGTATACCTTTTTCGACAAACCAAGCTTGTGTGGAAGATATTATCAGGCAGGAATGCCAGCGGTGATTTTCTGAAGGCCAGAGTACGCAATGATGTGGCACGAGATCGAGCGGACGAGTGTACATTTTAGGCGTAGTTTATAATTCAATTTAGCACTTAAAATTAATGTATTCAGATTTTAACATATTTAAATGCGTTCGATAACCAAAAATAGAATATTTGAATTAATTAATCGATACTGAATTTTTTAGTCAAAACTTGCTCCCAAAAATTAAGTGATAAACTATTCATTTATTACTTAACCTATTGTGATATACACTCAAATATTTCAAATTTAGTACTTAATAATTTAGTAATTTAATGAATTCAAATTCTAAAGCCCAAATTTAAGTTTTCAAATTATAATTTTATCAAACGCACCCTTAGTCTAGCATACATAACACTTACAGTAGAAAATATTTCCTAACCATTGGACTTTGGTCCAATGGCCAAGAGGCTTTCCTGTGCACTAGGTTGGAAGTTCAAACCCTATCTAATGTAGTCAGAAATAGCCAAAAAAACAAGGAAAGAAGGAGAAGAAGAGAAGTAGAGGAAGAAAGGTGTCAGGAAGGTATCTACTGTCAGCTGTTGGTATGTCTCTAAAGTGGGACCATGGCTGCTATTCATAGGCAGCAGAAAGCATACGTTGGTGAAAAATAATATACGATAACATAAAAAAGACGGCTAATTTTCTGTGTAGCTAAAAGTAACGTTTAATTTATATTAACAGATAGTAATGTTAAAAAGGAACGTTACGAAATGTACAAATTCAACTTCCCTCTCATGCGCGCGAGACCACACTCGTTACCAACTTAACATAAGCCCAATAACAGACTACACATTATAAATGATGAGAAGTCTCTTTAGTTTTTTGACGTGGGACAAGATCTTTTGAAATATTCCTTTTATTTACAACATCTAATAGTACATTACAAGGAAGCATTGTGCTTCCTTTATTCAAAAAATCCAGAGAATGCAGTAGTTGGCCTTCTCCTCCGCCATAGGATATGAGTAGTGTAGATCTCATAAGATAGAAATGGTGTAAATCGTGCTGCCATTAGACAAAAAAATATATTGTTTTAAATATTGTCTTTAAACCAATGTACAATACCGTAGCAGAGGAAGGCTAATTAGATTAACAATTCCCTCTTGGTGGTACAAGCAATGTACTAAATTGTGCCCTTAAAAATTAATCTCACTTCGAAACTCTAAAGCCCTAAATTCGGTATACAAGACAATCTACGTCAATCTAAATTCCATTACCAACTAAGCTCGGCTGCAAACACATTGATTAGATTAATCATAAAATTTTTTTATTGGACTCTCAAACTCGTTTTTTTTTTCTTTTTCCCTTTCACTTTTTGTCAAGTTTAAAGTCACCCTCAATTCAACAAAATTTCGTTACGTGTGAAAACACAATTTAATCAACTATGTGATTATGATGGTATTGATTCAATTCTCAAATCCTCCTCATTTCCCCCTTCACGTTTGGATTCTCTATCAAAGCAACCAATTCTCATTACCAATCGAATTCAAAAAATTGATTGAACTTCAACTATCGCACGAATGGTAGCTAGACATCACGAGCAATGACATATATATATATATATATATATATGTATATCTATACATAATGTAATGAGAAGGAATGAGTCGGGTATAATTATTTGTCCACGTACTAAATACAATGATTATGAATAGAAATTTTATGTGTAAAAGATAGAGTTGTGAGTTGGACGTGCGAGTGAAAGATGCGTCGGGGTCCCCATAGACCCCATAACTTGTGGGAGTGAATTTGTAGCTAAAATGGACACATATATATAGTATTTGCGGGGGGGGAAGAGAAATAGAGAGAGAGATATGAAAATAAATTATTGGTTCCCATCGATAA
Organism: Coffea eugenioides; assembly: GCF_003713205.1. Classification (NCBI taxonomy): domain Eukaryota; kingdom Viridiplantae; phylum Streptophyta; class Magnoliopsida; order Gentianales; family Rubiaceae; genus Coffea; species Coffea eugenioides. The sequence continues at coordinate 48,104,569 of NC_040035.1, read as the reverse complement.
GAATGTGAAGCCGTCACTCATTCGCCAACATCACTGATCACACACGCACAGAACCACGCATACGCCTAACTGAAAATACCCACATAGGAAACAAACCCTGACCCTATAACTCTCAATCAATCATTGTATTTTTCTTCCTTGATTAGCAACTCCATTTGTCATTGGTTTTCCGATAATAATCCATGCGTCAGGCGTCCGTGACGTGTAACCCCCTTATTTGTTTGACACGTCACATCATCTGCATTCCCCATTTGGTATTATTCTCTTGACAACCAAAGCACTTGTCGTCTATTTGTGTATTATTATTATTGTGCATTGCTTCTTTTATTTCTGTTGGATGAATTGTTTCGTGGGCCGATTTGTTGAGTTTAATTGAACATTAATGAAGGTGAATCGTAAGTTGGGGTTTCGAACGTAATCACTTGCAGTAATATTTAAAAGGTGTGCAGTAGGTCATTTCTTTGATCCATAAGTGAGAATCACTCCCTTTAATTAATTCCCTTGAATCTTCTTTTAGATAGGATAGGTCAGAGTAGAAATAGAAATAAGAATTGTGCAGGAGTTGACGATCAATAAAAAAAAAATGAAAATGAAGTTGCTAATATTCATCTTCTTTTTTGTTTTGTGAATAATTGATGGATTTCTTTTTTTTTTGCTTGAGATAGAAAAAATGATGGCTTTCTAAATTAGCTAATTAAACGGTAAGTATCGTGGGTAAATATTGGTTCCTCCAACTTGCTGCAGGTTCAAATAGCTGCGGCGATGATATAATCTGTTTGCTTTAATAAGTTAGTGCAAACAAAATTTGTTCCTAAATCCAGCAGGTCCAAGGTATAAGTGAACGAACATTTTTAGATACACAGTTGCCATCCCTATCCTGAATTCTAATCGCCAACCTAATATTCTATCTTGTATTTGATGCGAAAGAAGAATTATGGCAGATTTTATCCTAATAATTAGTGCTTAATAATTGGGGTTAGACATGTGAGAACACAGCTCATGCTTAGCCTTGGACCTTCAATCTTTTCAATAATCTTGGAATCTAGGCCCTTGGTGTCACGCTCTTTTGTGTACCTTTGGTTAGATCGACATTGTACATGCATTCATAATTAATATCAGCGTCCTTTTCCTTTTTTTTTTTTTTTTTACTGCTATTAGTTTGAAGAGTTCAACGATTTGGAAGTAAATTGACTTGTTTTTCATATGAATACCACTATTTTCATAATTGTGAATACTATTTTCGGCATTATTGCCATCTTGATTATTAGCATTATTACTGTTGCGATAATCAATTATCACTTAACTACAACATCAACATGTATGAGTGTAATTAATTAGACGTTAATAAACTGTGAATTAGATAGGTTTACAAATTAACTATGTCATTCTTAAACTGTAATCATCTGATAAACAAAAAATTTCAATATTGTATGATTAATGTCGTCTGAATTTGACATCAAGTTGTTGCACCTCCTAGAATATACGTTAAATGTATCAGATTTAGATTTCCATTTTTTTTTTTAAAAAAAAAAATTTCAAGAAAGAAGTCAATGCATCAGACAGAACTTAATTATTGTTGTGGTGGCAAAATTAAAAGTTGAAACAACTTCTTTTAAATCTGATCCGTCTTGGCTGGCTCTGATGAGTCAATCTCTAATCTATGCTTTTTCTCTCTCGGTTTCAAACTTCATAATCATTGACTTCTCGTACGTATAATTCCAGCTCACTACTGAATGAGAGGTCTGAACAAAACAATTGCCGAGCAATGCAGTTGGGAATGTGCAATCCTGTTGTAAATATGAAAAGGAGTAGAAGAAGAAGAAGAAGCACCATGCATATTATACATAGGCAATGATGGACTAAGAATTTCTGCACCAAATTCTACACTCCAATAAAGGAATGCCAATTGTGATAATACACTCCAATAATCAGCCGCCAATTGCATTTGGCGTTTGAAGAAAAAAGAAGTTTTCCTTGACATTCTCTCCAAATTCAACCCTTCAACATTCTCTTAATTTACTCCCCTAAAACGACTGATACCAATAATTAAAAATGGTTTTAGCTAGCTAGTGGTATTATAATATCACTGAACATGAAGCAGCAGCAGTAGCAGTAGAAAACTGCCCTAGTTTGTTTCTAAACAACTTTTCATTTCACGTCATTCATTCAGTTGAAAGAAAGTGTGATTATATCGCATTTAAGACGTATCCTTTCTTTTCCCTAATCAAGTCGTCCGAGCAAGTTTGCAGGTGGATACAGTTCATGACATAAAATCTTTGTTTGTCGGAACCATCGAATTCATGGAGGAAAGTAGTAGTAGTAGTGACTTTTTATTTCTCCTTTTCTGCTATGGTGACTGTTACGGTACAGCGCCTTGGATTTGTTTGGATAGTGTATTATTTGAAATATTATTTGGAATAATTACTGTAGCACTTTTTGTGATGTGATGTATGTGAGATAAAAAGGTGATTGGAAATATAAAAAGGTAGGTTGGGAAATGTGTTTGTGATGCAAGCATAATATTATTTGAAATAATGGAGGTATCCAAACACTGCCAACGACCGGAAAAGATACCAAAGCACGTGGCACCGCCACGGTCCTAGTTTATTCTTGTAATTTTTTTATTTTTGTTTTTACTTTTCCCCCCTGCCTGGAGATGCTTAATCCTTAATCACCATTTCCTTCTTCTTTATTTACCCTTTTTAAAAAAAAAAAAAAAAGATTTTCCTAATTACTACTAATACCATACATTGTCAAAAGATTTTTTTTTTCTTTAAAAAAAAAAAAAGAAAGAAGAAGAAGAAAGACTCTTCTTTCTTGGGCTCCATCATTAAGATTAGTTGAGCTAAAAAAAAAAAAATTGGACCCTCTAGTGTCCCAATCTCGTACTACAGAATAACACCTTAATCATAATAATAATTATTGTTGGACTGGAGGACCTGTATATATATATTTCTACGTAATTGATAAGTATGTATTTGTCCTTATTTTCATTATTATTGGCTATTGCCAAGCCCACCACAACAAAATTCTACAACTAAAAGGCATGTGGATGCCCTGTGGAGGTGCTGTACCTTGATCATTGGGCACACCAGACATCAGACTGACTGAAAACCAAATTCTGTGGCCTTCCTTGCAAATTCAATTGTACTCTTTATTAGTTGTAAGATGGAGATTAGACGGAGGGAATGGGACTTCTCTCTTATTGGATTGGATGATGATTGACATTCTCACCAATTTTTTCTTTGAAAGAAAAGAAAAAGAAAAAAGAGAATGATGATTGACTGCAGTCTGCATCTGTATCTGGATGCCGCTAATGATTTGTTTTAGTGGATCCACTTTGATTTACTCCTGTGTCAAATTAATGGACCAAGTTTCTTAAATATTAGTAGTAGGGTTAATTTGTCTCTTTGGGGCACTAAATATGGGTAATCATTTTAGAATGTTCATAGTTAATTTGTTTTTCCTTTTTAATATTCTTGTTTGGCGCCTTTAGAGCATCAAATAAAAAAAAAATCATATTAAATTATGAATATATAGTCATACTACATGATCTACAAAAAGATGAGCAAAAGAATATACTAGAAGCATACGCTAGGCTTTAGCCCACGGTAATTACGGAGGCCAAGCACTCTTAAGTTTTGATGACTATGATATGGTTTATGAGTTCTTCTAGTATATTTGTTGAAATCATTTTTAGGAGAATTATATGTATATATATATTATAAATGAGAGAGTTTGAATCCAAGGCATCTTATCACCTAACTCAACCCTTCCCTCCTTCTGTCAATTGATTTTATATTTGATAATAGATATATAAAAAATTCACCAAAATAAAATGTGCAAATAGATAATTATTTGGTGGTAAAACATAGCCATAACTAGTGGTTGCTATAATAAAACCTAAGATTTATTAAATAAATTAAGAACGGAATAATAAGAAGGGTTTTTATAAAGGCACCCATTAACACACCTAGTATTCATTTAACTTACCATATATATATATACACATATTAACAATTATTATCCTCTCATTCCTTCATACAACTTTTCTATTTAATCTTGCTTACCCCTCTCCCTTGTATTTATTTACTTTACCTAATTAATCTTACATTTTCAAAAAATATGATACTTGACATATATTTTAACGAGTGCCCTATGGGCATCCATTAGACAAACCGTAAGAGAAAAATATATGTTATTTGTTAGCAGGACGTGTTGAGTTAATCGTTATCAGGGGTAATTTAGGAAAAAAAGCATATGATGATAGAATTTTCTTTTACACCAAAATCCCTTCCTCCCATTATACATAACAAGTATATATAGTATAGATACAAATATAGATATAGATATAGTGTATAGATTTGTTCACATAAACAAGTCAAAAATTAGAGTTTAGTATATCACAGGTCTGAAATGCAAATTTATAATAGGATAGAGTTCGATTTCAATGATTGTACGTCTCTTAGTGGTTTGGCAGACGTAAGTTCTATGTGGTATTTTCGTTTTTTTTTTTTTTTCATTCTGGGGGAACTAGAAGAGGTTCTTATCACGATATATTTTCCTGGCACCTAAAAAGAAATCAAATCAAATACGTGAGTTTCATTTAGATTTCGAATTCTTTCAGCTTTCAACTTTCGTCCGAATCATGATAAATTGGACAAGTGAAACTCTTAAATATCTGAAAATTTACAACATTCAGTTTGAAGCAAAATCTTCAAATTTGCCATGTGAAACGAAGGAGCATGATACATGGTAAAAGAAAACTTCTTTAACAGAATAAAAGGAATGCTATTAATGAATTGGTCACTCGATTAGTAATTGTTTGTGAAGGAGTGGGCAAGGTACCAACAGGGGTTGGTCCGAGTGGTAAGCGGCTCGGATTCGCTTAAGCAGATCTCGTGTTCGAGTCCTAGTGTACGCAGACACCCCTGTTGGGAGACTCACCCACCATAGCCAGGTGCGCGACGCGGGTCGGGTCCGGATTAGTCGGGGCAAAGTTTCGGATACCGGGCGGACAACCAAAAAAAAAAAGGAGTGGGCAAGGTTGGATATTTGCCTTGATCCTATTGCCACTCATCTAACCTTTTCAATAACTAGTATTTTGTATCGGCAATTATTTTACACCAACCGTACGTATTGTATTCCGGCATTGCCCCAGATTTAGTACTTACTCAAATCTACTGCTATTTTAGTTTTCATTTTAGTGATAAAAAATCATCTTACATTAGACAAATGAAATCTTATCCATTTGGATGGCAAGTTTTTAGAGTTTTTATAAAAAAAAATATATTATAACGATATATGATATATGTGAGATAAAATAGTAATTTAAAAATGTATCATGAGAATATTTTAGGTGAAAACTCGTAATCCGAACAAGTTTCTCAAAGCAGACGCGTTTTCAGGGTAAGCAAATTTTTCCAAAGTAGTCAAGTGGTCAGCTAGGGCAGTACACTTGACGATTAAGATAAATTTATTCCTTCAAAGCTTCTGATTGACTCTTTAGCAGTAGTTGTTGTCTTCGCCATTATTAGGGTACGATTAAGAAGGCAGATTTAATGAGGTTCTCACAAAAGTGAAACATTTGCCAGCAAAGAAGAATAGGTGACAAGTTATGAAGTACTTTTTCTCCCATTGCTGGGAAAGTGCACTCGTATAAGTCGAATAACTTGTGAAAAAAATGTGTAGTCTCCCAAACTGTACTGTCCCTTTAGTCTTTTAAAGTAGTACGGATGATGGATTTAATCAGCAAATTTTCGATCGATACTGACTGACGGTTTTAGATTGACTAGGGAATTTGCAAACACTTTTGGTTTCAATCCCTCTTCTAAGTGGAGATTAAATGGAGATACACACTATATAAACGAAATTTGACATTGAGACAATTTTGACAAATGTTTCGGTATCCACTATCCACAATGTTTCTTTTTTCTTTTTTTAATGTTTCGGTATCCACTATCCACAATGTTTCTTTTTTTCTTTTTTTTTTTGGACGGGGGGGTGGTGTTGGTTGGGGGAGGAACTCGTGATTTTACTTTTTAGGACTTATTGTAGATTGAATTTTTTGTAGAGATGGCAAATCAACTCATTTAATTAAATTTACCCATATCCGCCCATGAATAGATGGGTATGGGTATCTTAAATTTTTATATATGGGTATAAATGGGTTACCCAATAATACCCATTTATTAAATGGGTAACCCATCAAACCCAATTAACCCATTTAGAATTCTCTTTCCCTAAATCTCTTCTTTTCCCCCACCCATTTTTTTTTCAAACTTTTCATTTTGTCATGATGTTAAATACTTTTGTTTCATTATTATTATTATTTGTTGGTTTTATTTTATTATTTTATTTTCTCTTAGTTTGTTAACTTGCTCATTTTTCAGCATTACCAATTTATGATAAATTTGAGCCTCTTTTTTTATCTTTCTAAAATGAAATTTTAAATTTATATATGGAAAAAATGTTAGGGGTTCAAAATTTTTGGATTAAATTTTTATATTAACTTTTATAGTACTTAGTTCAAATTTTTATATTCTTATTATTCAATTATTAAATAATAGATAATTTTGTGAAATAGAGTATAAATGAAAAAAAATTGGTAATTAGGTTTATTGAACATTATAAGTAAATATTTAAAACTAATGATAGGTACAAAAAGTGGTATAAATTGATAACTTAGTTTGCAAAAATGAATTTAAATGAATTTACAAAAAATTAAAATAAATGGGTTATAAATGGGTAATTGGATTACCCAATTCATTTTTTGACTTACCCATTTATACCCATTTAATTAAATGGGTATAAATGGGTTGACTCACTTATACCCATTACCCATTTTACCCAACCCAAACCCGCCCAAACCAATGTAATATTCCAATCATAAAAGCTAAGGACCAAATCAACTCATATGACAAAGATTCGAGGCCAAAACAAAAATAAATTCATCTCACCAATTTTAATGCGGATTCTTCCATTAAAAGTTCTAAAGCTATGCGTACTATATATATATATAGCCTTTGAATGCTATGGCCAATCAATAGCGTAAATTGGAGATATCTTCCATGTATAGATGCTGAATCGAAAAGTGTTAGTCCAATCAAGGCTTGAAGAAAGAGCTTGAGAACTAATAAGGCCACATGCATTGGAGGAGCACAAACATTTTTTGTCTCGATGCTTTTGTATTCATTCCCCAGAGGGAAGGTCATAAGATTGACGAATTAAATCCTTTTTTTTTTTCTTTAAATTACAATTAAATTTTTATATATAGTAGTAAAAAGGAGCGGTTTGGAGCTTCTCTCTCCAAATATATCATTTGGATTTTCCTTCTTTATTGCATTAAGATTTCTCCCCACCCCCCTAAGCCGGCAAATAAGAGATTACTTGTGACTTTGGTTTTTCTTGAAAGTTCCTACAATAGCAATAACTAACTGCGCAAGCATAAACTGCCAGAATAATGTAAAGAAATTCCCAATTGGCCAAGGTCCCTTGTCAGCACCCCAGTCCCCACCCCCCCCTCCCTTCTCTCTATATATATATACATATAAATACACCCGCTTTCTCCCTCCTTATAATGCACTCCCAAACAAAGAATTCAAAGCCTATTTTCATACCACCAACTTTCTTCTCCATTAATACACACTCGAACAGCGAAAAGGGTTCTTCTTTTCGTCTCTTCTTCTTTCTTTTTTTTTTTGTTGTTTTTTAAAGGAGTTTCAATATCATAAGGTTTATCACCATAGATACACACCATCCCATCCTTAACCTTTTTCCTTCCCTCCAAAAGATAATCGAAGAGGAAAATGGGTCTAAGAGACATTGGAGCAACTTTGCCTCCAGGTTTCAGATTTTACCCTAGCGACGAAGAATTGGTATGCCACTATCTCTACAAAAAAATTGCAAATGGAGAGGTTTCCAGAGATACCCTAGTGGAAATTGACCTCCATACTTGTGAGCCATGGCAGCTTCCTGGTAGGTCTTCTTCTTCAAGACATCAACCTTCTGTGTGTGTCTGAGTATGTGTGTGTGTGTTTGGGCTGTGGCGCGTTACGGCTATGAAATTTTTTTTTTTTTTTTTCCCCTAGTAGTAGTATTTGTTTTCCCTTCCTCGTTTTTGGCCTTATGAAAAATATGCTAGTAATTGTGACGACGGACAGAAATAATTTAGGTGGCATCAGATTCTCTGTGTTTTGTTGTTTTGAGGAGTCGGAAAAGCCGGTTTTGGTTGTATGAAACAAGCACACGTGTCACCGCAGCTGTTTCAGAAAACAAACAAGATAACAGTAGTAGCATAAATCTAAACAATGAGTGAGAGACAGAGAGGGGAACAAAATTGCCAGTTTTGTTAATCAATCGATATATATCCTGATCGACAAAGAATTTATATCATGATTCGATGGCGTGGCCGGAGGCGTTTGACATATATATGGTGTCCATTTTAGTAATTGTTTTAGCTCTAAAGGCAACCTAAAGCCTTGCTCTCAATGGTTCATACTTTGTTAATTGATCAGTTTGTGCTCGCGGTTTGTCTTAGGCTTGTTCCATTTCTCCTGAGAGCAAGAAAGAGCACAGGAAAATAAAAACCTTCTCATAGTGGATTGGGGATGTATCTGTTGGCATGTCAGAGAAGTTAGTGCCAGGAAATTCGTGTTACGTACTCGAGAAAAGAAATAAAGTTGTGATGTATAAATACTGGGAAATTCATGTGCAAGATGGAGTGAATGAGAAGGAAGGTGGAGGGTATTGGGAGTTTTGATTCCTGAGAGTTCATATTTTGCCATCTATTACATACTTCCAAAACAGACACATATGATCAGGCAACAACTGACTGGCATTTTGGGACGTTTCTTTTTTTTTGTTTTGTGGGGGTACTGCATTTGACATATACATATGTATGTGTGTATGTATATATATATATATACACGGTGTTATAGATTGCATTAGCAAGTGCTTTAGACATTAGCTAGGACAACTTCGGAGAAGTTCAAGGAGCATCAATGTCCAAACGCCTCATCAACTTCACACGTCCCTCGAAAGTAACCTTTGGGGGCCGGGCATCATATTAGTTAGTAAGATGAAGACATCCTTTTTCTCTATATTTTTTTTTTTTTAAAAAGGGGGGAAATTGTGAGGTTATACAATGAATATTCAGAATTAATTTCCTCTATCGATCACTTTCTTTATGATCGATGTTCTATCCATTCACTCTTTTTCTTGTTCCAGTTAATGGCAATTAGCATGGGCGAAGGAATATGATTCCTCTTGTCCCACTAATAATAGGTGACCCCAATCTATATTAGTCATGCCACTAGCCCCTCTAAGCATATCTTCACTTTGAAAAAAAGGCCACGGCATGTGGTCCAAGCAAAAAAAATTTTCATTTAAAGGAGCAGATTATAACATACATGGTAAGAAGATTCTGATTTCCAAAAATATATTTTTAATGCCGTGTCTTTAACAGTGCGTGCGTGGATTCAATTTTATTTATTTTTTTTTGTATTTGGGGGACGGACGACTCCCATATATATAAGCTATAAGTCATGGACACTTTTGTTCATGAGTCACTGCTACAAAGTGACTCAATCTTTTTCCTAAAGGGCATGAAGGTAAGGACACAAATTTGACATGGACTTGGCACCAGCCAACAAGTCCTCGATCAAATCTGTTCAGGAAAAAAAAAAAAATCATCAACCATTATTATTGTATTGGCTGTTTGTCAAAAAAGTCGAAAGTTAGCTTAAACACATGCATTGAGAATCCCGTAGTGATCACCCTTCAGCTCTTTTCTTGGCCCAAAATAAAATTGAAAACAAAAAAGTTGCTGCTTGTTTGGTGATAATTGACACGCACCATTTTTTCTGGTCTTCAGATGTGGCAAAGCTGAACTCAAACGAGTGGTACTTCTTCAGCTTTCGGGATCGCAAGTATGCAACCGGCTTCCGAACTAACAGGGCGACAACCACGGGCTACTGGAAGGCAACCGGTAAAGATCGTACGGTGCTGGATCCCACGAGAAGAAGCATAGTAGGGATGAGAAAGACGCTGGTTTTCTACAGAAATAGAGCTCCAAACGGGATCAAAACGGGTTGGATCATGCATGAATTTCGCCTGGAGAACCCTCACGTACCACCTAAGGTATCTTCAATTTCTGCTGTTGCATGTGCTTTTCGAAGGCCAACAACTAGAACTAGCTAGCAGTAGCACTACTATTTTACTAGTATTAATGCTTGCTTCCAATATTTGTTCAAGATTACACGCGTAATTCTGATCATGAGCCCAAAAACCCTCTCTTTTTAAAAAAAAAAAAAAAATCTCTTTTCTTGATTTTAATCATCATTTTTTTATGTATCCAAGAGTACTCGATCTTCTGTTTGTAAGTGGATTTGAGGGAGTCTCTAGGATGGAAAGCGTAGAGGGGACAACATTGACGTAAGAAACTTAATCGGAATCCTACTGAAGCAACACAGCTGCTTGCTTTTATTTGCAGGACGCAATGATGCGAGAATGGACGACGGACCACTTCTACTGGTTATTCATGCACACTACTACACTACTACTACCCTGTCTGTTTGGTTGGCAATGGCATATAGCTTATTATTGTCGTGTCGCTCAAGTCAATTGTTTCTTAACACAAAAGTGGATGTTGGTTATTTAATCAAATAAATATGATGGATTTTAAATATATTCCTGGAGACTGGTCAGGTAGGCAGCTAGGGTTGGATATAAAAGTTGTGACTTTCTTGGTAATTAATATGAGATTATTTGTCTTGCAATATACACATGTAGTACTAGTATCTATTTGTCCTAAATTAAAGTTCCAATATTTTCAGGAAGATTGGGTGCTGTGCAGAGTATTTCACAAAGCCAAAGTCGAAAGCGTCGATAATGACGTGTATGATGCGACGGCTGGTGGTGGTGGCTGTGGCGGAGGGGGTGATATTTCTCCCACTTTCGCTGCATCTCCTCCCAATATTGATCATTGTACGACGGGAGGCTATAACCAGAATTCTTCGTTCTCCCAAAGTCCACCCCATCAAAGCCAGAACTCCAGCAGCACTGCTGCTCTTCCAAACATGATGTCCGCTGTGTTGGGTCGCAATTATCTCCAGTCGTCATCTCAGGAATTATGTGTAACTCCGTCGCGGAATGATCAGATGGTGCATTCCAAGTCGGAGCTGGATGAGTATGGATTTCTCTTTAACATGAACTTTGGAGAAGCAAATTTGAGAGATGGCGGAGTCCCTTCAGGTCTTGAGGAAATGCACTTTGACGACGACAGCAGCCTGGTTTTCATTTAAGAGTGCACGATTATCTTAGGAGGCGGATAAACAAAAAAAAAATTTAAAAAAAAAAAAGAAAAAAGATGTGTTAATGGATTATTCAGTCCATGAGTTTGATTCTTCACAAGATTGATTCTACAGAATTTGAAATGCATGCACGTAGCTAGTGATATCTGTATATAGGTTTATGCAATTGCGTCAAAGTTAGTGCTAAAATTTGTAGTAGTAGTAGTAGTAGTATTCTAGATTGCAGGTATGTGAATTGTGATGGACAAGTCAGGTAAGTAAATATTTACTACGTACACTCTGTAAATTCAAGAATATATATTACTCTGTTTGTGTTCATTATTCACTTTGTCTGTTTTTACATACGTATTAATTAAATCCTAGCTCGTTTCATTTCATTTACTGGAAAAGGTTGAAACGATTCCATTTTGCAGCATGACATGATATATGAAAAGGGATGGGATGCGCTGTCAAGCTTTTTATTATTTATTGCCATTTGCCGCCACTGATTCTTTGAAACCTGCTTCCGCAATTTTGTGCGGATGTTCCCAGAGGTGGGATTGGGACTAAATATGAAACTAGACGGAAAGCCGAGGGAGGGGAAGGTCGTCGATGGTCAGACCGGCGGTACAAATATTTGGATGGAGATCACTTCATATGTATCCTAATTATTACTACTACGTATAAAAACTATTTTAATGAATACATAGGTATGTATTCTCTAAAAAAAAAAAACTTTTAAGAGCTAATTTTAACAAGAAGATTACCAAATTATCCTCATGTGCCACATAAATGAATTTTTGTGTTAAGTAGATAATTTTTAATATAATCTAGAAGTGTTTGTTTTATGCATGATTAGTTAAAAGGTAAAATGTGCTAATCCACTTTTTTATTTGAAATCTTTAAATTGCATAAGACATTTCCAATTTGATAGTATACAATATGATGAATGAACTTTCTCCTTTCCTTTTTATTTTCCTCAAGAAGGTGAATCATATTGAACGAACACTTTTTTCAGAGGGGGAAGAAAAGAAGAATTTGAAGAAGAAAGAAAACCTTTTCCTCTGGCGATCAAGAACCCGCTTTTGGGTGATTGAGAACATGTATGTACACTTTCCACAAAGAGTCGGCTTTGAGGCGTACGATTTCAACGGATAAAGTTAGCTCGTAGCTGCGGGGGACCCGACTACATTTCCCTGCTTGCCGCCATATTTTTTGGTTCTCAAGAAAAAGAAAGAAAAAAACAGAAATAAGGAAAAATTGGCATTTCATTGTTTGTTACTTCTGTTTGATAAAACTGAATCTGAATTCTGAAATCTGAATACTGAAACAATTAATTTACTGAATTTTAAGTATTGAAAAGAAATATATGAATGTCTAAATTTTAATGTTAAATCTATTTATACTGTTTGATAAACATTTATAACAGAATGCTTAATAAGTTAAATTTAACAAATTTGCCGTTATATCTTTTCATCCAAAAAAGAAATAGAACCTATAATTTAATTAGCTAAAAATGCTAGGTATGAAAATGACAATATTTATTTTTAAATCAAATTAATATAAAAGATGAAATATATTATATGAGGAGTATGGAGAAGATGTGAAAATCATTCAAAAGGGAGAAAAAAGAAATAGAAAATCATTAGATACAGAATATTATATTGTTTAATTAGATAAAAATTTTGAACATAATTAATAAATAATGGTAGATTTAGTAGATAAAATAAGGTAATTGAAATAATTCTATTGATTCCTATCAGAATTAAGCATTCAGTTAGGATTCTTGTGTTGAAAAAAATTCACTCAAGTTCAGCATTACTTAACAAGTTCAGCAAATGGTTTTTCATTTATCAAACACTCAAAACATCTGAATGTCTGAAAAATTTCAGATTTAACACTTTTTTATGTTATCAAACATACCAAATTAGATGTAAATGCTTTCTTCCTTTCTTTTTTTTTTTCCTACTATGCAGTCATAATAGTTATTTTTTTCTTTGTTAGCAGAATTCAAGTAAAAAAGAGTAAAAAAAAAAGGGTGATAAGTTATAACTAAATTGAAGCAAAGAAGTTTTATATGACCAGAAACATTCAAGAACGTTTCCCAAAAAAAAAAAATCGAAGAAGAGGCGCTGACGCGGGATATGCCGCTAACAATTTCCTTTCTGATTCTGAATGAATAAATAAAGCTCAACCGCCATAAACAACAGTGCAAGAGCACACTTCTTAGTTCATTCCATCATTCATCTTATTTATTTAATTTTTTTCCGTCAATCGAAAGTAAAACAAGGAAGGATCAAGAAGGGTCCTCGCTGCGAGTGGTAGTACGCATGGCTGGGACTAAGGGTTTTCAATCTGGGTACAACAACGAAGCGTTTGGCTTTGGATTTCAACTGACTTTCTAACTCGGTCCAAGAATTGACGCTGTAACCACAGTTAATTCTTGCCGGTAGTACCTCTTAAACGGTATCCTTAATCCTATATGTTTATTACTGCTGCTTAGTTGCTGTCAACTTGTTCTGATTTTTGACCCCTTATCCCTTTCATATAGTTATGGTTCAATAAATTTTGCAAGAAATATATGCATGCTTTTTCTTTTATTTTTTTGGCTTGTTCTACTCTCTCTCGTATTTGGGACAAGACCCATTTTGGTATTGTCCACAACCATCTTCTGGGCTCTGATTTGAGGTACAATTTAGGAATAATTGATAATTTATGTTTTAAATCGTCTGCATTTTTTGCTACTTTTTGTTCCTCCTCCTTTCTTTTTGTTGTTAACTAATTAATTTATTACCTGTTCAGACTTCTGCTTCTTGCCCTTCCCACTACGGTTCATATTCTGTGGCTGATCTTAACTAGTATTTTCTATTGTAATTCATTGATGCTCAGTGCAGACAAGCAATCCCTTTTCCCCTGCCCCACCTCCTCCGCGGGTGGGCCGGTTGCTTTTTTTTTTTTAAGTTGTTTCTTGATGGCATACAGAACCAGAGCAGTTGAAAATATTAAGTCATTAGTAACTAAGACATGCTAAGTTGCATACATAGTGGATAGATACTAAACAGTGTTTATATACATTGATCAGCATACAGCCAATCAAAGATAAGATTGTGTATAGCATGATGTGGTTTAACGAACTTATGTATTAAAACTCCATGACTGTGTTGATATAGCTCGATCAGCCTGCAGTTCTTGTTTATTTATGATTTCAGTATTTTCTACATTCTTAGGGAGACCTGATATATATGTCTTGGAATTAAAGGTTGTCTTCTTATGAACTCAAACGACGATCTCCTTCATTTTATAAAGCTGGCATAAACTCTAAGGTTGGGAGCACTATGAACACCTGATCAGTTCTCGAGACATTTAAATAAAAAAAATAAAAAAAACTTGTATGAAACATCAACCTTGCCTTATTCTGATACTATGCATTCTTCTTGGGCCTAAAGGCCAGGGTAGAATGCTCCATTCTGAGGAGTTACAGAGTTACTTGGGTGACAACATTTCTCTTTGCTAGTGCAAGATCCACATGTCGATGCATCATCATCACTTCTTTAAGCTGGTGTTGCTCCAACTTTGCTGAGAAGGGAAACGTTTCTGACATTATGATGTCCTTGGCGGCATCTCATCTTATATAAGTTGTGTTGGCAATTGAATAGCATTCTGAGTTTTTCTGCAAAGCTGAGATGTAAGAGGAATGGTTTGCAATTCTTAAATTGTCAGAGACTATAGAAAAACATTTGGAAATCATCATGTAATAGTATCCATGGATGTGATGATTGTAACTGCAAGCAGAGATTTATGTGAGGCATGTTATCTGTGTTAAAAGCTATGAACAGTTAGATCTTTCTCTGAGTTCATCTTATTATATAAGAAAGAGAAATTGGACTTTTCTCTGAATTCATCTGTATTGTTCAGTGAATAAAATTATAAGTTACTTAGGGCCAACTTCGAATGTGTTGCACACCAGGTTCAGATAACATCTATTATCTTGTCATTCTCTTTCTAAGCTTGTACCATAGGATGGTTATTAATCCAACAGTACAATCGGAACATTGTATATCAATTAGAAATCTTACTAGTCGGCACTTTTTCTGGATGTTTTGACATTTCTTATAATGTGAAGACTGTTGATTAAATATGAAGTATTTAATTAATTTGACATTTGTTATAATGTGAAGATACATTTTTAAACAAAAGAGGATTATATGAAGTATGGTAAGAAGTTACCAGTTATCAATCTTTGATATGCGAGGTTTTGTGACAAGTCTATTTTTTTTGTCAATTCTTTCGTTGTAAGATAGTAGATATTAGAAGATTGTTGATTAAATATTTCAAATTTCCAATCTTCATTTTGTACATTCTCTCTGCATGGTTTATCATTTGTCGTTCTTTCCTCCTCCTTTCTTCCTTCTTGTCTCCTAGACATAAATGGTGATGTAATATAAGAGATATTGACTGGTCAACAACTTAATGGAATTAAGACTATTTCTCAAAAGCACAATAAGTTTTATAAAGAACGAGCATGATCCAATAACTATTGCCCTGCCAATTTTGTGCTTGTTTTTTAGAAATTATTTAAGACTAGAATTTTTCATATTTGATATATTCTCTTATTACAGTGAGGATAGAAACAGCAGACACCAGATCTATGAGAAATGACAGAAGACACTAGATCCATGATTAATGACAAGGTTGAGAAGCTCTCAGTTCCACCTGGTTTTGTGTCGCTGTCGTCCTTCACACTGAAGAATTTATCAAGTAATGAAGTGGCATGTTCTTCGATGGCAGTTGGGGATGCGTTTCAAACAGAGCTAAGCCCAGTGGGCTTTACCCCCACCATGGACAATATTGCAATGTTCAAGAGTAATCTCAGTCATAGACCATGGATTCTTTATAATCAATTTGATTACAAGTCAAATGAATCTGATTCTGAACTTGAAATGGTCATTGCTCTTCTTTTATCATGTTTTTCCAATTTCCAGTTGACAATTTATAAGAATTTTGAACCTATTGCTGAACTGTGTTGCATGTAGGCTGATAATTAAGGGTAGCATTTAGGTAAGTTTGAACTTCAGGTCTGTCATTATACATGCTCATTTTTGCATGGCTTATGCTTATAGATACAGATGTTGTGATGTGTTGTTGAAGAGAAAAATTATGAGTTTTTCCTTTGTCTTTAGTTAGAGTTTTTTTTTTTATTTCGGCTTTGTTAATTCTGGTTCTGATGATTGCTGGAAGACAAGAACATACAAGAAGGGTAAGGGAAAACTTTGGAGAGGTCTTTTTCCATTGATGGTATGAGGAGCTTGGAAGGATGAGGAGAACAATGATGGCAATATTTCCCCCCCTAAAGTATTATACCTAACATGGATTTCAACCATTATGTACTCAGCAATATTGTTTGGTCATTGAGGAACTATTAGGAGTTATTAACTAGTGCAAATATGACTTATGTTTTACTAAGTAATTTGGTGTGTGCCACATAGTCCTGCTTGTCTACATGGAAAGAGAATGCGAGCAATTTAAAGGAAGAGACATTAGTTAGTGGCTTAAGTGGTAAGATATACTTGGTGGTTTGGCAGAGCTAACTAGATTAAGAGATTACTTTTGGCATGTCACACTAGGTGGAGTTTTCCATCTTCTTGGTGCTACTGGATTTAGTTATGAGTTGTGTCTTTGTGCTGGTATGGTACTCTTTATAGTGCTGTGCTGATAAAGATTAAAGTCTAAGCATCATTGTTTGATGACTTTACACTGTTAGTGTCTTTTTATGTCAACACGGGAGAAATGTATGGAGCTTTCCTTTTTGTGTGAATTTGACTAGTTCTGCTTCACTTCATTGTTGCATATTTTAATACATAGCTGACTTTTTAGGGTTTTCTCTGCATATATTGCTTATTCTGTATGAGTTTCAGTAATGTAAATCTGATAGCTACTATGGGAATGCAGAATTTTCCCTTGAGAGCTTGCCTGCCTAAAGGAGTGGTCCGAGGATGTTCAAGTTGTCCTAATTGCCAGAAGGTTTATCATAGTCAATTATTTGAATTTCAATTTGGGGAACTGTTAATCATGAGTTTTTTTAAGTTTAGACATTGCAAAGTATTGGGACTTAAGCTGGATTGCCTTAGTTGCTTTGATGCTCATGTACGTCTGAAATTTTGGAAAGGTTATTGCTCGGTGGCATCCTGAAGAATCTCATAGGCCTGTACTTGAAGAGGCACCAGTATTCCAACCTAGTGAAGAGGTAATATCATTCTTTTCTGCCTACCTGTTCTGCTTCTATTTTACATTGTTCAGGATGTGGTGACTTTGTGAGCTTTGAATTTTTTGCAGGAATTCAAGGAGTCACTTGAATATGTTGCAAGAATACGTCAAAAAGCAGAGCAGTTTGGAATATGCCGAATTGTTCCTCCTCCTTCCTGGAAACCACCATGCCTTCTCAAAGAAAGGAATATATGGGAGACTTCTAAATTCAAGACCCATATTCAACTGGTTAATGACCTTCAAGATCAAGGTATAAAGAGAAATCTGGATAGAAGTCACAAGGAGGCAAAAATTAAGAGGAGGAGAGTTTGGATGAGGAGTTCTGGAGATGGATCTTTGAATGAAATCTCTACAGATGCTAATGAAGCTCAATCTCAGGCTGAGAGCTTCATATCCAAATTGGGGCCTGAGTTGACTCTAGAAGCTTTCAATCGGTATGCTGATGATTTTAAGAGGCAGTACTTCTGTAAAAGGGAAAATGCTATAAATTCAGATGCTAACTTGACCGCGCATGAAGATGGATGGGAGCCATCAGTTGAAAGTGTAGAGGGAGAATATTGGAGGATAATTGAAAATCCAATTGAAGAAATTGAGGTATGCTCTACACGGCAAAGCTGTCTGCTTGAATGAACCTTTTAAGTTTATCCTTCTACTTGGTAGTATCTGTATGCTCATTTGGCACTTTAGGTTCTTTGCTGTGCCAACGTTGAAACCGGAGGATTTGGAAGTGGGTTTCCAGTACATTCTAATTCAATGGGATTACCAAATTATCCTGAATATCGCGACTCATGTTGGAACTTGAATAATATTTTCAAGCTTCCTGGTTCACTCCTTGGTTATGAAAATCGTCAAGCTTCTGCAGCTTTACTGCCTCATCTTTCCACAGGGATGTGCTTTTCCTCTGTTTGTTGGGTATGATCCAAAACCTTTTAGAGTTGAATACACTTTTGCTTTTTCTGTTTTCAGGTTAGGGGCTGTTTTTTGGGTGTTTTTCTTTTCCTTTGCTTTTTGACTCGTAACTTTATATTCCCATAGTAAGATCCTTTCTGGTACATTTATTTCCATCATACTTCATTGGATTGTGATGAATTGTATTTTCTGTTTCTTGGAGCTTCACTAATATCTTCTCATTTCTCTTTTTTGTATTCTGTGAAACAGAAAGCTGAAGAGCATCATATGTATTCCCTTAGTTACATTCATTTCGGTTCCCCTAAAATATGGTACGTCATCCCAGGAGGATATTGCTACAGGTTTGAGAGAGTTGTCAAGAAGCACCTCCCGCATTGTCTTGAGCATCCTGAATTGCTGTATAAGAATGTAAGCTTTACTTTTTAATTATTGTGTAGTGAGAGAGAGAGAGCATCCTGAATTGCTATAAAAATATAAGTTTCACCTTGTAGCATTCAAGGTGGGAAGGAGGGAACATTGGGAGATAGCGAGATCAGATGTTTTCACTTCATATGGGGAATATCTTACAATATAGAAAGGGGGGGGGGGTCACTGTGTGGTGTAAACACAATGTCACTTTTTGAAATTCCTAATGTACCCTTAATTATAATGACAAATTTGTCCTAACTCATTCTCCAAAAAAAAAATTACCCCCATAATCAGCCAGTAGCCCACTGACTATAACTTCCTCACACCAAATCCTACATATTGCCCTCAATTTCTATCTTCCATCATCTTTTCATACAATTATCTAAATTTTAAAGGGACCTGACCAATAGAAAAACTTTACAAAGAGATAATTTTGATAAGTATATGTTTAGTTAACTGCACATACATTAGGGTGTGCCTTAAACACTAGTATCCAGAATATTTGTCATCCATTGACAAGGAAGATTTAACATTTAGGATGACAATGTTAAAAAATGTTCTTTCACTTCATATCTGGATAATGATGGTGTTACATTTGTTAACTGTTGACAAGGAAGATCTAACATTTAGACTGACAATCTTTAAAATTGATCGGTTGTTTGAGCCACTGGTCTATTATTTGACATCCTTCAAAAACCATCTTGCTTTGAATGTGCTAGTATTGAGAATAACTGCTATGGTTTGAGGAAATTATGATTGTCCATATTTTATTAGTCGAACTATTTCTTGAGCTTAGAAACCACAGCTTTTGAGTTAAAATAGACAAAGGTCTTGTGCATTGTTCGATTGGTCACCATTTCTCACTGTTTTCAGATCTCTCAACTTTCTCCTTCTACCTTAACCGCAGAGGGCATTCCTGTCTATCGCTGCGTCCAATATCCGGGGGAGTTTGTTGTTACGTTCCCTGCAGCATACCATTCACAATTTGACTGTGGTTTCAATTGTTCTGAGACTGTTAATTTCGCTCCTTTTGACTGGTTGCCTTATGGTCAGCATGTTGTAGAAATGTATTGTGAGCAAGGTAGAAAGACATTGATTTCTCATGATAAACTGCTTCTTGGTGCTGCCATGGATGCAGTGAGGGAAAAGTGGAAATGTGAACTGCTTAAAAAGAATGCAAGTGTTTGTGGTAAGGATGGGATCCTAACAAAAGCACTCAAGGTTAGCCCCTACGGTACTTCAAATTACTACGTTTATGATGTAGTGTTTGGTGTTAGTGTTTTTTTTTTTTTGGTACATTTGTCATGCTGCCTTCCTATCTTGGCTTTATTTATCTTTTGTGACATGCTATAGTCATTATTTCTATAAATTTTCTTGTCTTTGTCAGTTACTTTTGGAAAAAAATATTAGAACGATAGCAAGGCAAATTTTCATCCCTGTACATTATGCAATTTGTTTCCAAAAACTAGAAGCACTTTTAGATTGTTTCTTACATCCCATTAGTATGTTCATTTGTTAGATGTTTAACCAGCACATTTTCCTTTTACTCTCTAACCAATAATATGTGCCCACTGGCATATTTTTACTTGTACTGAAATAATCATCATAACCTGATGATATTCCCCAACTTCTCACTCCAAGAAATAGGTGGCATGGGTACCAATTGCTACTTATATTCTCCTTTTGCGTGATTGCTTCCAAGTCACACTTTCAGACTGTTGTAAGATGAAAAGTTTTGCTTTTATTACTTCTGCTTTGTCTCAAAAAATCTCAAAAAATCTATGACATGTAGTAGATTTGTTTTCTTATGGTTATTGTTGGGTCGAGGTCTTTCCCATATGCAGATAGCTATTAGGCTTCTTGCTGATCTGGTAGTTTTAGTCGGGGTGAAATTATTATCTTGTTATATTATTTTGCTTCCGGCGTCTTGCTTTATTGAAGTAACATTTGTTTATTGTTTGATAGACCAGCTAGCCATTTCTTTTTTATTTTTGTTTTTTCTTTTTTGAGAAATCATTTGCTTCCACTAGTTTTTTTTACTAAAGTTTGCTGAAAAGTTTGTGGTACTTGAACAGTTACGGGTCAAACAGGAGGCCATCAGGAGAGAATATCTTTGCAGGGGTTTACAGTTGCAAAAAATGGAGGATGACTTTGATAGCGACAAAAGGGATTGTAGCACATGCCTCTATGATCTACATTTTTCTGCCATAGGGTGTTCATGTTCACCAGGCAGATACGCATGTCTGCTACATGCAAAGAACCTCTGTCCTTGTCATTGGACTGCCAGATATCTCCTCTATAGATATGAGATCTCTGAGTTAAATCTCCTGGTTCAAGCTTTGGAAGGGAGGTTGGACGCCATTTATCATTGGGGTAAAAAGAAACTTGATTTACGGGTGAGTTCTGATGACTTGAGGGAGTTGAGGAACCGTGGCGAAGTGTCTGCTTCTGTAAAATCTGCAGCAACCAGCACTTTATCTCAACTTCTGGGGCCAAAAGAACTAGTGACTGGACAGGTATGTAGAAAGGAGGAAGAGGAGAAATATGATTTACAGAGAATTTCTGCTGGTAGCGGTAGCAGGCAAGATACTCTGGAATGTATAGACCCAAACTTTGGCAACATAACTTCTAAGAAAGGAAAATTTGACAAATCTCAAACCGTTCAAAATGAAGTTATTGTTCTTAGTGATGATGAGGATTGAGTGGGAATGGACGTATGCAGAACAGTGGTCCCAATGGTCGGATTTATGGAGCAAATCTGTATACCTGATTTAAAATGTTATAGAGGTAGCTTGCCATATCTTTGTTTGAGGTTGGCAACGTGATAAAGAAATGCAGCGTGTGGTGCTTGGAAGAAGTCTTGAGGTTTATCTGATGAGCGGTTTGCATCTGGTGGGAAGTGAGAAGGAACTCTTTTCTATAGTCCGTTGAGCATGCTTGCTTGACATGTCCAGAAAAGCAACTTGCCAAAGGGAGATTCTGGAGTGAGTTCACTGCAGAGATGGGATGACATGAAACGGAAGCAACCAAATTGTTCGGGGGATGTTCGTTTACTTTAAATCACCTTCTTATTTGGTCTTCGTGTAAATAAATTTTTGGTGAGAAGCTTTTTATCCGTTTCAGGAAAGAGCTATAAATCAGTGACATTGAACAACTGAAAGGAACAGAAATTTATTTTCCAGGAAAAGAAAGACAAAATGCTGGCTCAAATTTCTTTGCTAAACAGATAATTTTCATTTGAACAATTGAAAGGATAGTTTTGGTTTAGCATTTTATTTTTATTTTTTTTTGTATTTTTTGGAAAGATGGCTACAGCTAATCCCAATGCATTGTCTTGGGCGTCACGAATTCATACTTACCTAGGTTTAAGGTTCAGTAACATTGTAGACGTTTAAGTGCTAACTGCAGCCAATAAGGTGCAGAATTCGGGACTTTAGATTGTTTGCATCAGTCAAATCGATGGAGTAAGTTTATAACAAGCGATGATGCAGGAGGAAATAGAGCCAACGACCGGGGAACCATCTGATGATGTTCTCGGGGAAATGAATTGAGAGATTATAATATGTCTTCCAAAGAATTACGATAATGGTGACGAAGATGGAGGGACGTATTTTATTAAGAGAATGGTGGGAAGCTTACTTCTAAAGACAAATACTACCGCAACATTAGCGCATTATACAAACATCAACACATGCAAACGAAGTTATACGGCTGCCTGACCAATTGGAAGTTGGAACCCGGAAATTGCTGCTGTAATCTGTTCTTACTTAACACTACGTACCCTTTCTCAAGAACCAATCAGTAATCGTCACGAAAGGACCTCCTCCTTGGTCGGTGGTGGTGGTGGCAGCGGCCGCTGTGTCATAATTAAAAGCCATCATCATCAGTCTGAAGTCTGACTGAGTAAGCCGCGGTGTGCGTGCGCTTGTAATGTACTAATGCGTATTTATTTTTTGCTTTTGTTTTGTTTTTTTCTTCATCTGGTAAAAGTACGTTCGTTATGATATTGAAGGGCTAGCCTTTGAGCATTTGACAGAAAGCCCTGCGGAGGTGAACGCGGGGGCGGGCCGGCTTTGGAAGAGCCAGATTATTGTGACAACTCAGAACAGTACCATTACCATTATGTGAGTGTCAGTAACGAAAGAAAGCAACAGAAAAGGGCACTCATCGGTCGGGAGGGAGGGTGGTCCTGGTTTCATTCCTCCTCTTCCACATCCTGGTAGTTCCTCCTGAACCTCATCACGTTCGCTGCCAAGTTTCTGTTTAAATTTTTTTTAACCAACAAAAAAAAAAAAAAAAAAAGAAGAAGAAGAAGAAGAAAAAAGTGCTTTGGTTTGGTCCAAAGGGACAAAGCAACTTTGCAAGCTTTTGGAATTTGGACTTTAGGGGCCGACTGAATGCGGAATGCCCCGTGTTTGTGTGTATTCATCATTCAATTCGGGGCAGCGAGGTACATAAAAGCTTGGAAGTGGGACGATTGACCAACGACGACGACGGCTATATGCATCATTGCGGATAATTTCAGAAACCTCCCCTGTGATTTGTAACGATTGCAGCCACCTCTCTTAGGGTTTTGAAAAATTATAGAAACCTCCCCTAAAAATGTGTTTTGATAATGAATAGTGATGCAAGCACAAAAAGTCTAATGAATATCCTGTATTGCCCTTATTTGATTTGTTTTTGTTTTGCAACAAAACAAATTAAATGACAGAAG
Source organism: Coffea eugenioides (assembly GCF_003713205.1). NCBI lineage: Eukaryota > Viridiplantae > Streptophyta > Magnoliopsida > Gentianales > Rubiaceae > Coffea > Coffea eugenioides. The sequence goes on along the minus strand of NC_040035.1, from coordinate 48,080,983 downwards.
AAATCAAATATCAACACCACTTGCTAAGCTAACAATTTTAAGGTAGTTCTTTGCAGCGAAATTTAGGCCACATTTCAAAACATCATTTGTTTTAATGTTTGGACTTTCTTTTTTCTTCGCTTTGCTAAGTAAACTGTTTTTAACAAATGCATCCGTACTCCTAGGTTATTTATAAAATTAGGTAAGAATTCCATTTAAATGACCTAGGAATTAAACATAGAGCCTGTTTGGAATGTGAGTTTTTTAGATCTTTGTATAAAATTTTACTGTAGATCACTGTAGAAGTTGTAGAAAAACTTTTGTAAGATGAAAAAACTTTTTTTTCTTTTCCTTTTTCTTTCTTTCTTTTTCTTTGTTTCTTTGTTTCTTTGTTTCTTTGTTTCTTTGTTTCTTTGTTTCTTTTCCTTCCTCCCTTCCCCCTTCCCCCTCCCCTGTTCCCTCTCCTGAAACTGCCTCTGCAAACACATACAAACTTTTTTTTTTTTGCTTTTCTCCTCTCCCCCCTCCCTCTCCCTCCCCCGCCACCCCTTTCTTCCCCTCTCCCCTGCTACTACCCTCTGCCCGCCACCCCTCCCACTCTCTCCCCCGCCACCCTTCTTTGCCCATCATCCCTTTCCTTCCCTCTCTCCCTCCACCTCTTCCCCCTGCCCCTTCCCCCTCCCCTGTTCCCCTTCCCGCTTCTCACCATGCCTGATTTCTTTCTTTTTTTTTCATATTTTCCCTCTCCCTCTCTTCTCCTTGCTCTTGCGGGCAGATAAAGCAGCAAAATGATTTTTTTTTTTTGGCAATTTTCCTTCTCCCCTTCCCCCGCCACCCTCACCCTCCCTCGGTGCGATCTGGTCTCGTGACCAGATGGGCCAGAAGGGAAAGGATGGTGGGGGAGGAGTAGAGCTGTTAAGTCAATCAAGTAGCTCGAAAGCTCGTTAGAGCTCGGCTCGTTAATTTTGGTTAACGAGTCGAGCTCGAGCTCGAAACATGCTCGTTTAGTTAACGAGCCGAGTAAGCTCGGCTCGTTTGATACTCGAGTAGCTCGTTAGAGCTCGTTAATGAAGGGCATATTTGTCATTTTAGAAATCAAAATTATAAAAATTAAAAATTATAGGTTTTTATTAAGGTTAATTTGCACGAGCTCGAGCTCGAGCTCGTGAAGCTCGACTCGTTTGTGATAAACGAGTCGAGCTCGAGCTCGAGCTCGAGCCACATGTACACTTAACGAGCCGAGTTCGAACACATTTTAAAGCTCGTTTTCCTAACGAGCTCGAGTCAAGCTCGGCTCGAATTAAACTCGAGTCGAGCTCGGCAGCCAAATACTCGGCTCGACTCGGCTCGATTAACAGCTCTAGGGAGGAGTGGGGCAGACGCAGAGAGAAAAAAAAAGACCGAGGGCAGGATGGCAGGGGAGGAAGAGGGGGAGAGGGCAAAAGGGCAAAAAAAAAAAGAAGACCGGCATTGGAAGAGGTGATCGGCGCCGAAACCGGCGGCGGAGGTGGTGGCCGGCGACGAAGGTGGTGGTGGGTTGGGGTGGGGGAGGAAGAAGAAGAAGAGAAGGAGAAGGGAATTTTTTTTTTTTTTTTTTTTTGTGTTTTGGATATTTTAAGTGTGTAGGTTAAAATTTTTGATAAGTTTTTAGGATTCCTGTAGTAAAAGTTGTTAAAAAACTAGTATAATTCAAACTTGCTAAAAAATTAGACTTCCAAACAGGCCCATAATGTATTAGATGGGATGAGATTAGAGCTGTTGGATAGATAAATATTTGCAAAATGCAGATCACACTTTTTATTTAGAATTTGTAGAGTTGTCAAGGCTATTATAGTCCTTTCATAATACTAAGGGAGGTAAATGTGATTTTTCAAATATCAAGGGAGGTAACTGTAACTATCAGAAATTCCAAGGGAGGTCTATGAAATTTTCCCCTATAATTGTCATGAGTTGGAATGTGGACGTCTCTGACGTATAAGTAAATTTTGGACTTGGATCCAACATGACAGCAAGGAGGGCCCCAGGCCCACCACAATAGTCAATTCATTCCATCCTCATTCATGGCCTTACCATTTAAGACAAGCAATAATAGAGTCCTCGTACCATTGTCTGTTACATGGCAAGTGGCTTCACCCCAGTTTGAAGTACCCACCCTGGCCCCTGCCTCCTGCCAACTGCCTGCTTTAACTCCATTTAGTCATTTTTACCAACCTGTACACCCAACGTACCAGTACTGCTAACCCATCATTTTCGGTTTTGCTATATAAAAATGCACGAATCTGGACCCATAATGATCAGTGGTCCAAACTCTAAGGCTTATTTGCATTTGATCCATCTGAAAATCTTTACTTTTTATTTGACTGGGATCACGTGAAGGCCCAAATACTCTCAGTTTCTCATGCGTTCTATCAATCTATGCCATCTGTCCTCTGCACTCTTACGAAAGGTCTGATTATTATAGAATTCTAATCTCCAGCACAAAGGATGGAAGACCCTGTCGAATCTCAACCCCAATTGTTGCCTTTATTATGATTTTTCAAACTGATTTGAAAAGTCGAATCCAACATGAACAATTGACACTCGGACTCCCCACCCCAAAAAAAAAAAAAAAAAAAAAAGCTCTGGTGCATCCGTAGTCCTCCTGTGTTTTGAAGGATCACAAGTTCACAACCCTGTCAATGTTTGGCAATCTTTGTGGAAAACTATTTTTTTTTATAAAGTTTTTGCAAAATGTTATTGTTTATACATTTAATATTCGTCGCTACACTCACATACATCACGTTTCAAAAAATATATATATATTACAATTTTAATTTCAACAGAAAACTTCCAACAACTCTCAAAAATTCAAATCATATATATGTGTCATACATTCAAAACTGTTGGTGTGAAAAAAAAAAAATCATTACACCGTCGGTGTATAAAAAGTTAATCATTTTATAATCAGGATACAATTAATAATGTTAATAGGAAAGCGAAGGAAAATATGACATGAGAGAGGCGAAAAAAAAGGAAAAAGATAAAGGAAAGGAAAATAAAGTGGTGGAAAACAAAAAAAAATGAATAAATAAGGAGAAAAACAAAATAATATAGCAATGGCACTTTCGTTTCAATGAGTCAAGGAGGGAAGCAAAGTGCCTATTCTATTTAACTGAGTTGGTAAGATAAAGTGTAGATGAGGATAAATTTCACAAGGATTTAGTACATCTATCCCTGCTAGTTTTTTTTTTTTTTTTTCAAGACTTTTCGTTGAATTAATTAAACCTAATCCCATATTGAACTCCAAAAGCCGGCAACTCTTGGAGCCAACCAGGGACTTAACTACCCAACCAAACCCCACCCCACATCTATCCCTAGTAGTGATAAACTCACTTAGTTCACGTTTGCGTATTGTACATGATTGTCATTTGGCTTGGTTTGTCCAAGAAACTAAATGGGATGTTTGAGGAAGAAAACGCTACTTAGTGATTGAATGCCCTTTTTAATGATTTTATTCATTTATAAAACAAGTACAACATATGAAGTTGAATTAATTTTATATATATTGATAATATATAAACATTATTATGGTTAGATGTATGATACATGAGTAAAATTTAGATTTTAAATTTAAATTTAAATGAAAATGATGATAGTGTACAAAGGATTGATTTTATAGAGTTAACTAATTAATCCACTAATTAAAGTAAACCGAACATTTGTACTAATTAAAAGTTTGAGCCCAAAACTTTTTAATTTTTGGAAATTCGTCACTGTATTTCGACTCCGGTCCCTCGTTGTTAAAAAAGAGGCGGGACAGACGACGGGCCAATGGCATCGTCACAAAGTGGAGAAAATGGGGACCCACGAATCTGAGGTTTTTCTTAAATTTTTGACTGTTGGTTTGGTAAATGGAGAGTGGAGTTGGGCTTTCGATGTGGACGAGACAATGCTCCTGTACGGTCCACGCTCACCAAAGAGTCCATAGGCCTGCAGCAATGAAACGCTGCCACGTAAAGATAGTCCATGTGGGGTAAGCCGGGTAAATTTTGGGAGTTTATTCTTTCTGGAGCTTGGACTGGGTCATCTGGACCGGTCCGAAAGTAAAGTGGGTCATTCCTTTTTTTGGCGGGTAGCCATATGATTCACTGTAGCCGACATCAGTGACAGGCTTGCACGTGAGGGGAATTGCATGGTTGGACTGACTCCAAAACGTGGGACCTCTTACAAGTCAAATCGAAAGTCCCATCTGATTGACCATAGAGAGTGCCAGATTCTCGTACGACCTTGCCTTTTTCGACTTAAATTACACCACTCCTTGCATCGTATACGTGCCTTCTGAGGTGTGACGGACACGCTCTTATCGTTTTTTTTTATTTTTCCTTTTCTTTTTAAAAGATTTTTTCCCCTTTAGTTATGCAATCCCTTTCTTTCTCTATCTCTATCTTTTTCCGGTACCAAATGTTTGATTTTTTTTTTTTTTGGGGACGAATAGATGGGGCTCTTTTACCTCCATTTTTTGCACCAAAATATCAACAAATAAATCTTATATACACTGTACAGCTTATTACCATTGATCCATAATATATATATATAAATTAAATTTTACATAATTATCATTCATCCATATAAGAAACATGAATCTAATAACAATTATGTATTTTATATACATGTAATTAATAAGTACGACTTTTCTTTCCATTTTGTCACCGGTATGACAAATAAGACAGCTATAATTGAAGATGAGAACTTTTACCTAACTGAGCTAACTCGGTTGGCCACCAGAGGAGGGATTTATTAGTCCCAACAGCTATATTTCAAGATGAGAACCGTTACTCAATTGAACTATCTAAGTTGGCCACTACTCTAGAGGGGAGATTAGTTTCTCCCTGGGCGCGCAAGTCAGGGGGTTGAACCCCTCCTGACTACATTTTCTCTTCAGAATTTTCTCTAAAAATAATGAGAACCTTTTATTCATCATGCTGCATAAAACAAAAGGATACGATGATGTGTGGTATTATAATGTACTGCTAATATATTAACAACGATGATATTGATTTGGATACCCTAAAACTTTGAAGGGTTTGCGTCGGTCTGACGTGATCTAAGATGAACAAATTGAAGAGTTGCTCCTCTTTTAAATATTTCCTTTATTGGTAATTTGAAGTCCCGAAGACTGGAAAAAGAAAAGAAAAGAAAAGAAAAGAAAGATGACCATCCTTGCTTACTCATCTCAAAAGTTGAATGCAAATTCACTTAAGCTACAACCATCTGTACGTGTTACGTGTATCATATACCTGCATTCATTGTGGAGGTTTTAGTTTATCTTCACGCAGACCGTTTGTCGGTACGGATACCATGTTTTACGGATTTAATCGCGATTGGAGATGCCATCGACCCAAGAAACTGTTTTATCTGAACTTCTGATTAAATGTCCCTCAAAAAAAAAAAAAATTCTGATTAAATGTTTTTTTTTTGGGGTGTTATTCCCTTCGGATAATGCACGTTTTGCTTCCATTTTACCCCTCTCTTCAACTCTCAGCGGAGACCAACCCCCCCAAAAAAATAAGAGCTTTTCGTGATGAATGCTAGCAAGAAACAGAAGGCAGGAGCCCCATTCACCTGCCGTAATTTTGACTAAAAGCTCGATCAGGTTTGAAATGACATTTTTCTGTTTTTTTCCAGCTTTCACGGCTGTTATACAAACTTGAAAACGAGGAAACTTTGTTCGACCTTTTGTTGGCAACTTACCGCATTCAGCATTTTTCCTGCCAACAGCTCATGAGGCGCATTAATCAATCATTTGCCAAATGTTTTTCTACTATTCCAATCATCATGTATGCATCCGAGAGCAAATTCCCTCCCCGGCCCCCTATTTTTGAGTACGTTTAACAACTGATTTGGAAAAATACTAAATGCATAGCAGAGATGACATCAATTGCTATATATCGAGCGTATAATCGCCTATCATCAGTTGAGGTAGATTGGTGGAAGTTAACAACTGGAAAATATTCCAATGGGAGTATACCTTTATATCATACTTCATTTGGCACACGCAATCACGAGTGAATTAGAAACTGATCATATCATCCGAGTTGCTCATTTAAACTACGTACTTGATTAATCCAACTCTCAAATTCTTCATTTTCTCCTCCTCCTTTTAGGATTTAGGGGCATCAATTCATGCACCACTTTCGTTTTTGGGTTGAATCCACACAATACTTGGATGTGTGAATGTCATATGTTAAAACAGGTGCAGCGGAACGGAAGAACAAGCAAGAACAAATTTGGGGGAAATCAGATTTTTATTAGGGTTCGAAATGTATCAGATATATTGTACAGAATAGATATAAGGTATATATATACAACCAAATAACCAAAGCGAGACCCCCGAACAGCTCAGCAGAGGTCGAAGATCTGATTCAAGACATTTCAACATCATATGATAATAGTCTCTTTCTTTTTGTTTTTCCATGTTTTTTCTTTTTTCGTTCCGTAGAATATAGCTTATCAAACATTAACTCCCAGCTTCTCAATAATCTGAGAATTATAGCATTAGCAAATTGCCCTGCTTTTCCAATTGAGGAATCAATCTGTTGATGATTTTTCCCTTGGAATGGAAAGTGACCTTATGATGACAATTGACAATTTTGAGCAAGCCATGACAGTGGCAACTGTCTTATCATCAACGAGTTCCGTGTTAAACATCAAATTTGTGCACTGATCTTGACTTATTAATCCTAGTGTCGATCTAAACGATCGGCGCAATTATGCTCGTTTAACATTAATTTTTACCATCCACGCACTTCTCATGCAATCATTTCATTTTAAGACGGAAAACATCAACATTATCTCCTTATATATATATATATATATATATATTAATGCACCATAATAATTTACATGTATATACATAGTATTATCACATTGGATCTTCTGTCTCATACCCTGTCTCACATCATATCCCACTCCTTCCAGTCCTACCAAGCGTCCCTTAGTAAACCAAACCCTGAAACAACCTAACTTAGACCACGTTAAGTTAATTGATTAACAAAATCTGTATAACCAAAATCGACTAAAAAAAATTCTTCTCACAAAATCATGATTTATCAAAGGTAAAACAAAGCCTAAACCTTAACAAGCTTTGTCCTCTCGTCATCATCTCCACCTTCATGTTTACTAAGGGATACTTGACAGGATTAGAAAGAGTGAAATAGAATATGAGACAGGGTGTGGCACGATAGACAGATCCGTTGCGTAGTATTATGTTCTCCGATGAATAATATGTATGTAATTCGGTTTTTACTGAAATTCAAAGACACAAATACCATGACTAATCTAATGCAGTGGTCCAATCCAATCGCGCGTGGTAGCTCTATAACGTTGAATCCAAACCTACCTCGGAAGACTTGTAGTCTTTCAGGTCAAAATTCATCTTCCCTAGCGAAGAGTTTTGAAAAAACTATATGTATGTACTCTTGGCATTTCTATTTTGGACCAGTTAATTAGCGGGTGTATTTGCGCCCTAATAAGTTTGAGGTGGCCTATGATCAAAGACTACATTTCAAATATTAGGGTGACTTTTCTTTATTCGGGCATCGGCCGACGGCCAGCCCGGCATAGGTTACGGCCAACCAAGTCATGCACCTTTCTCTTACACCATGTTCATTCCTTTTTTCCTAGGGCAAAAAAAGAAAAAGAAAAAGAAAACAGAATTTGTTGATTGATGTTATGCAGGAGATATGTACATACTCACGCTGTATATAGAGCGTACTGTAAATACGTGGAACGGCATCAGAATTTTGATCACATCTAAATGTACGCAATTGTGAGAACTAAGAAAGTTTAGCAAATGTGTACGCGTAAATCCGTGTGTATTTGTACGTCTTTATGTCAGTAAAATCAGAATTAGCGCAAATGACAGAGCAGAGTGACGGGCCCAGCATCAGAAACTGCATGAAATCATATAGTACGAGACAGCATATATATATATATGGAAGCATGATTCTTGCATCAGATCGGATCACGTCCAAAGAAGCCAAGCGATAAGTATGGAAAAATTCACATCCTAAGCATTTAACAGATCATTGTTCAGGCGAAAGTGCTGCTAACTACAAGAACACGAAACGGAAGACTCGCAAACTCACACAGTTGTTGAGAAGTTCTACATCAGGCATCAGCTTCCGCTAAATTGAACGAACCTGGCTTACTTTTACCAATTTACCGCTTGCGTGTAACAGAAGATACTGTTTGCACCAGCTTCCGTTCCGCATGGTAACCAAGTATGTATATGTATATATTTGAGCTACTATCAAATACGGAGTACCAATCACCAGATATAGGATTAAAGCCAAACAGCTTTAGTACTTGCCCGCATATATCGACGTATCTACTACCCAAAACTATGCTCAATTGTGAATTTGATATAGTGATATGCACATATCTAGGTGTAATTCTGAACAGTGTGTGAGAGAGATCAGCTTCCAGGAATATGGACCAAAGATACACTTGTATAATGGGGAAAACCAAAATTGACTATTTCCCGAACGTCTCAAGTCAACACCCCCCCCCCCCCCCCCCAAATTTTAACATTATTGAAAACTTAACCTAAATCCATTAAATCCCAAAATTCAGCCACTGTCAAGAATAGGGGGGTTGCGTCAAATTTTCTTGGTGTGACATTTTCTTGTATGCTTCTTCTTGGGATGCGCCACTGATTGATTGCATAGGATGCATCTTTAACTAAAGTCATCTTAAGGTGAATCCGGAATGATTAGTGGTGCTAATTATATATCCCTCATTGGTCAAGGTGTACATGCGTTTCACACCCCACTAATATTATATAGCTTGAAAACAAGATATCCAATGAGAAATTTCAACGAGGAACATGAACACAATGAATCATGCATCATCTTTATAGCTTTCAGCCATGGAATAGAAGGGTAATTGTACTCCCTTTAGGCCACACGTACTGTGAAAATACCCCAAGCGACGAACTAACGACACCTGATCCTGTTCCATCCTACATGCTGTCGGGCAAAAGTTAATGCTTAGTAATAATCATGAATCACTCCAACTGAAGGCGTTCAGAAACCTATTTATTTGCATGAAGAATGATAATCAGGCAAACACTATTTGTTCATCCATACTTAAAGCCATCGTTGGCTGCAGTATAAACTTCGGTGAAGGCAATGCTTTATTTAGCCCGCATAAAATTGTGTATAGTTTAGCAAAAGGGTGGATGGATCGTATTCCACATTTGCTCAACCATTATTAATGTGCTTCTGAAAAAAACAAATCCATACCTTTCACCTCAGTTTGCGTTCATGTAAGTTTAACTTAGTTCCGTTAAGTAAGCTCAAAAGAAAACTTCTGTTTAGTAAACGTTAAATGTGTTGTGACCTTTTGGGATTGAAGAATGATTTGGCAAATGTTACTATTTCCAACATAAAGACCTGAACATAAAAAAGAAGAAAGACGGCTAATTTATTTATAACGTCATCAGTATTGAAATCCAACTTGCAACTTGCAAGGGCATATGAAGACATCTTGAAATCACATTTGTCTGCCAATTTCATCTATTCTAGCAATGAAATGACAGCACTATGAATGAGCAAATTAATTAATCATATTAATCAGAAAGTCACAGGCGCGCGCTTAAGTATTAGTTAGGGGAATTCATTAATTTGCATGAGCTCAATGGACATGGAAAAGAAGCCCAACAGTAGGAGGTAAAAGTTATACTCGTAGATCTATTGTTGTAAAAATCAATTCCTTTCAACAAGAGCAACAATTATCAGGAAGTAAAGCTGTAAAAGTAGGAGGACAGAAGAAAAAGGGAAAGTGATCAGATGGTGAGATTTTACTTAGAAATTTCTCATACACATCAGAGGCTATCATCTGGCCAACAATCCCTAAGTTCACAAGACCACGCCAGCTTTAATAGCATCCAAAACTGAACCGTCAATTGTCACAAAACCAACAGAATTAGACACTGAAATGATGATTAGATGAAACAAACTTTTGGTTGGGAAACTACACGATGGAATGCATCTATATATGCTAGAGTTGCACATGGAACATGAGTCATTACTGCAAGTAGTAGTACATTAACTCCACCTTTTAGCAGTACGACTATTACTAGGCTTATACTATATATAATAGTGCTTCTAACGCTGCTACTGTTTGCATCAAAAGCAGAATAAATAAAAGTTGCTCCCAGGTGGAAGCAATATATTGCTCATTCATCTGGTCTGGTGCATGCCCCCCAGCTGAATAAACAGTAGTAGTAGTCGGTAACAGTTTCGCAGTTGATCGAATCCCACTTTAGAAGAAGTAAAATCTAACTAACCCTAGTGCAGTACTACTCGTAAAGCCACAACATTCGACAAAAGATCCACCAAAAATTCAACCAAGATTGGGAAGACCCAGCACGGCTCTAAGGCATTAATTAATCTTCCAGAAAAACTTTAAGTAAAAACTTAGTTGATATGAAGTAGTTAAGCATCATGATCACCTGATGCTGCGGGTGCTGCTGATCCTGCTCCCGCTCCTGCTGCTGCAGACAAGTGCTGTTGCGAGGGGCGCTTGCGCTTCTTCTTCTCATAGCTTATCCCTCTGGCTTTGGACTGCAGATCACGAACTTCGCGCAAGTAGAGCCTCACAGCTCGAGCTCCGAAAGGGTTTGCTTCAGGCCTGCCTCCATTTTCTTCGTATGCAGCCCGGAGGCGGCCAATGAGGGCATCAAGGCTTCCCCAAGCTTGTCGAAGTGGGCAAGGGCAAGGCGCTGGAGGGTTGGGATGCCCGTAGAAGGGACAGATTGGGGTATGGACTTTGGTTTTCCCAAACTGGTCCAGGTAGCGAAGGAATTCAAGGACATGAGCTCCGCTGCAGCGAGAAAGCGCGAGGGGAGGCCTGTGGTTTTTGAGATATTGCCCAAAAGTGTTCCAGTCCCTGCGCTTCTGATTCTCGTATCGGCTGGGAGTGGAAGCAGCAGATGAGGATGTTCCTGCAGATGTGCTGTTGTTGCTGTTGCCCGTGGCGTTCTCAGACTGGGATGTTTCTATATCTGCAAATGGATCCATCATCATCAGATAAAGATTTACCACTACTGTTACTTATTGGCTAGCTGCGGGTGGCTTCAAGATGAAAATCTGTGGCTTGTGACCGTTTTATTCCACTTATGTTTGTATTTGACTGGAATTAAACTAGGGTTTCATTTGGTAGCTGCAGTGTAACAAAGTAGGAGAGAGGGTGGAGAAAACTCATATATGGGCTGCAAAATGCAAGATTCAGGTGCGGGGAAGGAGATGATACATGTTTTTTTAATTAAAATTTTCTAAATGATGATATATATATATATATATATATATATAGAGCAGGCTGCTGCTGCAGCAGCAGTGGATGAGTATATAAAAGGGAATATTAGTAAATTGAAAGGAGAAAGGGAAAGCCAGAGAAATAAAGAAATCTTTCTTCTTTTTTTGGTGTGCTGTTTGGGGCCGGGGGGGTGGGTGTGGGGGGAGGGAGGGCCTTGTTTAGTGAATGATGTATCAGAAGTTTTCCATATTTGTGTCTGAGGATGGGGACTAAAGGGAGAGAGAAAAGAGGAGCAGCAAAAGTAGCAGAGTCTTGAAGCTGAGATTAACGTATGTCGCTGGCTTTTTCCTATCACTGGATCATCTGTTGTTGTGTTGTATTGTATGATGATGAATAGCAATAATATTGATGAGATTGATGGGAGAGGAGTCGGATATGGGTGCTGGGGAGGGGCTTTTTTTTGTGTGTTGGGAGGGGGGGGGGGGCGATTCGTATGGAATTGAGTGGAGAGTTTCTTTGTTTGAGCAGTACTATAAAATCTTGAATGACTGTAATGCTGTGGATTTAGTAGCTTTCTTTTCTGAAAATGTTAAGCCCGCAGAGCTTTTTCCCAAAATGGGGGAAGCAACTGACGCTTCTACTAACTATCTCCTATTAAATTGAATAGTTGTGATTGGCAGAGAGAGAGAGAGAGAAGGAGATGAAATTCTTGTGTCTTAGATTAGGGCTCTTGTGGCAATATAAAGAGGTAGAGAGTAGAGACAGTGGGTTGAGATGGAGACAGGAAAAAGTTTAAAGAAAGAACTGGGGGCAATAGAGTAAAAAACCTTAGCACTGTCTAGATAAGGGCCAGGGGTGCAACATGACTTTGCCTCTTCATCCATAGGGAAAGTGAGAATTGAATGTCAGTTCCGTGTGAAATGTTGAAAATGCCCTTTTGCCATCTTCATTTCTCTTAGAGTTGAAGTGTGTGAATTTCGTCATTAAAGAAGCTGGCTGTGGCTCATTGGCTTCCCCTTTGTCGCAATAGTACCAAGTGAAGCAAACTAACCAGTGTACACTTTTCTCCCTTTGCTCCTCTATAAGAAATGCACTCTGTAGCCCGGTAGACCAGAGAATGCAGAAACGGCCAGCATTTAGCTGCTAGCATGATCAGTCGTATGCCAGATTTCTGAACGGTGGTTAATTCTAAATTTGGTGGTACTTAGTTTCAACTCGATTTTTGTTCCTGAATCTTCATCCCTTCTTAAGAGAACCCAAAAATTCATAATTGAGCAACGAATGCAACCCCCCCCCCCCCCCTAACCAGACCAAATCAGCTGGTAAAACGCGAAAAGAAGATGTTTGACTTTCATTTCTGCCAAGTTTTCGACTTTTTGTATGAATAAATGCTCAATTTAACTGGTATTTACCTGCCAAAAAAATCTACTAGCATTTATCTTCTTTCTTTTTTTTTTGTGGTGTGTATGGGGGGGGGGGGGGGTTTTTTTTTTTTTTTTTTTTTTTTTTTTTGGTATTACTTGGAGGATATACATTGTAAATAAGATTCAAAACTCTTGACGTCCAACATTTCAGAGCAAGAATCTCTTTTGCGTGCGTACGGCTAGTGGTGACTTCATTTGAGAGCACTTACAGGTTAAACGTATAGGCACAAGATTTTAAGAGCATTAATACCAAAAGAATTAGTATATGTTTTTTGAGAAGGAGGTTTGGATCTTTTTCTTTTAAATGTTACATATTTCTTGAAAAAGCTATCTATAAACAATTTTGGCTATCTGTTCGGAGGGAGGAGAAATACAGATTTATGCGTGTTTTGTAAGTTGATTTTTTTTTTCTAGAACATAATTTGGTGGCGTATTAGTTCATTAGGGTTGAATAATTGATGCACTGCATTGAGATACTGTGAAATTTTGGGTCCCAAATAAAGTGGAATCCTGCTGCAACATTAGTGACATGTTCTGCTGTTGTTGGTTTGTGCAACAAGAAATTTCTCAAACTTTTCACCCATTTAAACCCAAGGCAGATTAGTGACATGAGAATCAGGATACTGCCTATACTAGTAGACTTAAGTTAAACATGTTTGACCAAAAGCATATACTGAAAACAAATCCAACCCATCAAAGATGAGCGTTACTTTAATTTGGCTTCCAATAGATCTGTTCTGAGTAAACTGCTTAGTATTCTGAGGAAAAATAAATAAATGCACATAGTTACAGAGACTGTGAGTAAAAGAGAGCTGACGGAAATTTTTTTTGTTTTTGTTTTGGGTAAGTAGCAATAAGTATTTAATTGAAGTGAAACCTATTTTTTGGAACGATATCTCAATATTCTGACTCTCATCACTTACAATGCAAGAGTGCTTTTCCCCCTTTCCCTTATAGAGATTATTGTGATAGCTAGTAAGATGATCGAAGTGAGAAAATTATATACATGTCTTGCATATATACTTTACCTTATTAGAACTATTACATATATACTTTACCTTATCAGAAGTATGGCTCCCCTATGAGATTGGAAGAGAAAATATAGAATGCAAGAGTATATGAATTCTTTTCCATGTTGTTTGGAGTTCTGGAAATAAATACAACAATTTTATGCTTACTAATAAATGAACTATACAAGCACTTAGGTTCGTTTTGTCTTCATTTCTCTCCACGTCTTTGCTATGTTTCTTTTTCCCTTTCTCTCTTTTTCTTTTTTATTTTTCCCGACCAAACTTTCTGTCGGGACCAAAAACTTCGAGTTTTCTTTATGTTGTTTTTAAGTCCTCCCACTTCTTCTCACAGCCTTCCCATCCTCAACTGCCAGATACAGAATTCGAATTCTGAATCTGGTAGTGAAGAAGATTCTAAAAATCCTTCTCTAATTATTAGCCCGAAACTAATGATTTCATATTGTTCCTGCGCTTATTCTCTTCTTAAGCACATGTTACAGAGATTTCAGAACCCAAAAAACAACAAAAGAAAAAAAGAAAAAACTGCATCTAGAATGTAATTTCACAATTAACAAGCTTCAAAAAAGAATGATCCTAGTAATTGTCAAGTACTTTCAACTAATTGATTGGGAAGTTTCCAAAGTGGTTTCTACATACCAATGATGCAGGCAGGAAAAGTAAGGTATACAATCGTTAAGTACAACTTGAATCCTAACTTCCCATTCAAGGATCCATTTTTGTTTGCAGAAAACACCTTACATTGAGGCAAAAAATGACAATTGCCATGATATAATGAATTTTAGGGAATATGAAGCTCCGACTAGTAACAAATACTGGGATCAAGCACATGGATGTCAAACAGCAAGACGAAAGTGTACTTAATTACTATACCTTGGTATATGAACACGGCCTTTGATTGATGGCTTCTCGAGCAAAGAAATTATCTGGTTTTCGTAGCCTAAGGGACAGAGTCACGGAGATATAGTTCATCTCCACACTAATAACGTACAAGTTCCGAGTATTAAAAATAACCTAAATGGTTGGGTTTACTGCACCTTTTGGTCGGTGATAAACCAAAGTTTCCGAAAGTAGGTACTTTTCAGAAATCATGTGTGTAGCTATTCCTGGAAAAACCCTAGTGGAAGACAGAAGTTCCAGGCAGCAAATATGGCTAAACACCTCATGATTATTATTAGTATTTCTTTTTGGGTTACGAAAGACCTAATGATCAATGCTCCAGCAATTAGTGTCCTTCTCACTTGGTGTTTTCCAAGCTTAGAATTGTTAATCATTGTTTATGGTATGAAAAGGGTTAATTGTACTTTAACACCCTTAAACTAACATCCTTGTTGCTGTTCACTCCTCTGAAGCGAATGAATAGACTTTCTGCCCTATTGAAAGCTTCCACGGGATAAATAAATACAAAAAAAAAAAAAAAAAAAAGAGTTATGCAAGTTCTTTTTGGACAACATGCCTTAAAAAGAGGATTTCCAGACAAATATCATACTAAGTACCAAACTGGTTTCATTTATAATGACTTCACACAATCTTATACTTTCTTTTAATTCGTTTTCTTTTTAAGAGAACAGCGAAGGGCTTTTGATACTTGCGAGAGTGGAAGCCAAATGGATTTGGAAATGATGACTAGTAGCTTGGATAGACATGAGTTTGCCCTTGCGAAGTTGATTTATCTAAGCACATAAGTAGTTAGTACTATAACACAATTCATTTAGGGATGTCAGCTTAAGTGGTATAACGAAATCCTCTTGAGCATGTTGTCGACCCATTCTGATTTCTATAAAAGCTAATCTTTTGAAAAGCTAAAATCAAAATCAAAAGGCAGATATCTTGTAAATTTTGATTTTTTCTTTTTAGTATTAAAGAAAAACAAAAGTTGAAAGAAAAACCAGCTAAGAATATATATATGTCCAATAAGAAATTTTACAGGGCCAGAAACTAAGAACAAATGCAAAAGATCAGCAAAGAACATGCCTTATATCCATAACAATCAAAATCCCCTTCAACCGAGAAATAAAAGTGTGTATTATGGCCATGTTCCTTTTTTTTTTTCTTCTCTAGGTCGACTACTACTTACATTATATTGCGATGATAGCTTTTACGTTTGTTCTTTTGCTTGTGTAGATGACCAACCTAATTGATTACCAGTATTTACAACCTAGACCTAGAGGGATCCTCAAGTCGACACCATTATCTACTAGTTTTTATGGATCTTGCCCTTTTTCCTTGGTCTAAAACAAAGTTTGGCGGTGCATATTAATAGCAGGCAAAGAACACTGCTTTTTGGGGCAGCTTGAGAATCTGTTTAAAAAACGAAATTTGGTCGGCTTTCTTTCTATATATACAAAAAAAAAAAAAAAAAAAAAAGGAAGAAGAAATCATAAGCCTTAACAACCCAAAATTTGGTCTCCAAAATTCAACAAAGTCTCTCGACTTCATTGTATTTCCGATAAAAGTATTCAATCTCCTATTGAGAGATGTCTTTAAACAAAAATAAAAAAAAAATGTAATTGCCTAGCTAGCACAGACAATAAAAAGACCTTCTATGAAACACCCCATGTGTAATTTACGAGGCATGTCAAGACCAAGACATCCGAATTTGACTGATCAAAGAAAAGAATGGTGGCAAACATTCATTTCTGATCTCTTTTGCCGGCCGGTGTCATGAACTGGATGGATAGTCTGGATGGACCTGCTCAAATGGTTTGGAGTTCCAAACACACTGTTAGTATTTCAACGTGGAGTTGTGGGAGAGTTCAAGGTAACATTGATGTTCCGTGTCTCGTGTCGATGCCTCGGTTTCAAGTTCAACATAGTACAGTGGAAAATCAAGAAAAACACAAGAAAGAAAGAATAATGTGTCTTCCCATTCCTATCCTTTCCCTTGTGGAACGTACCACGGGATATATATTTCCACTCACTCAGTGTTAATGAAATGGGACAGTACTGCCCCCATTATGACCTTCCAACACTTGCACCGACTTCTCCAAATCAGTGTCCGGGCAAACTACCCCAACTTTCTTGTGTTCTTTGTTCGAATCTGAATGAAGTGAAGCTCTTCAAATGTGCTGTGACGAGGTTGATCTGTCCCAGCACAAATATCCTAGCTGATTTTTTGCTCACGCAGCGGATGTGCATCTTGTCTGAGTGGCAAGTATTTGATCTTCTTGATTTGCAGTGACAGTTCTACATTATGAGGGGAAAAAATAATCTCTTTATTGCTTCATAAATATGTTTTGTTTTTCAATCAACTTTTTACTTTTAATCACTTCTTTATATACATGCAGCATATCACGAAAGAAAGCTTTAGCATGACTCTAAAAAAAAAAAGATCCAGATGACCTTTGATCCAATGGATTTTTTTTTGTTTATTGGTTTGCTTGTGACCTGTGTTTCCCGAGACTCAGTTAAACCTGATTAGCTGGCAAAGCTCTTTAGCAAAGCAATGGTTGATGCGCCACAAAGCAATAATCAGTTTCGTAATGTCGAGAATAATTAAAAAATTAACCTACTTTGTTGTGCTGCTGGGCTTGTGCATGCATGGGTTGGCATCCATGATTTGATTTCATCCGTATTCGCATTCCCCGCAAAGGTTTTCTTCCAAACAAAACATTCCCGAAAGAGCCTGCAAATGAAAGCCCCTCCTCAATCTTTCATACCAAAGATAAACAAGGGGCCACCCACATTTCCAAAACAAGTAGATTGACCAATGTGGAGTTCCCTTAGAACGAAGAGATAATTCCCTCCCCATCAGAGATTGATGGATCTCTTATTGCTGCTGCCTCCAACCACACCTGACACCCAAATTTTCTGGAAACGCCTTTTCTCATCAGTATTGATTGAGCACTTTTTTTTTTTTTTTTTTTTAAAAAAATATCATGGTCAGCGATTCCCTGAAATTGGCCTAGCAATCCAACCGCGCAACTTTTTAATTTGAAGTTGGATATATGAGCTAAACTGTGAAATGCAAGTTTCAATCATCAGTGATAATGGCGTTTGTTGTTTTTACTCTTTCTTTAATTCCTGTCTTCAACAAGTGCCCGCCGCTTCCTTTGCTCAGGAAGGAAGAGGGCAAAAAAGAAGAAAAGAAGGGAATATATATACATATAGAGCACCTACAAACTAGTATCCAATTAATTATTATTTAATAAGCCTTGCATGGCATGGCAGACAGGGCGCTAAATGGTGGATGGGCGGAAGCACTCCAGCGAAGACCCTGCAGTTATGAGTCCGTATCCGTACGATTTAGGTTCCCTGCTTCCTAGGAAACAGATAGGATTTTGATGCAAGTGTCAATAATCTCCAAACTACAACGTAACCAAAACACACCTCTTATGTCTTACTTTTTATTAACACAAATGCACTACTTTTTCTAATTCTAAGCCGCTTTTGTTGAACAAAGGTGCACATTGCTGCCAATCTGAGACATCTATTTTTGAACTTCGCTCCCTACTCTTGGATGCTTCAAAGTACTATCATGTTTGAAAGAGCAATAAAGCTGATGCCTTTTACATTTATTCTGCGGACCAAACAAAAAAAAAAAGCTTTTTTTTTGGGGGGGTTGGTTGGGGTTGTGCCACCACTCTTTAGCCTCCTCCACAGCCAAAAAAAAATCAATGATACACTACGAAATCCAGTTGTAAGCAATCAAAGAAACGAAAAGGATTTTAGCCGCTAAGAAGCGGTGCCGCCCTGATCAGACACCCCATCTACACCAAGAGCAGAGAACCTCAAATTCATTTTGCATCATGGAAGATGATATTAACAGGAGTTGAAGAATATATACACATATACATGCAATACTCCGATAGAGTCCGAAGTAACTACAAAAAGAGAAAGCAATAGCGGGAACTGCCAGTATTAAAAGCTACAAAACGGATGATCTACTCTCATTTGCAGGCCAAGTGAACATGACTACCTCACAAATTGCACTAAGTAAACAGCTAAAAGAACTTCTAGATAAACAACAATGAAGAAAACTTGCTTCAGCAGTTACTTACATTGATAAAACTGCGGAGAGAACAAGCATAAATTAGTTCAAACTTTTCACCTCATGACTTTCCTCTACCCATAGCACCTTCCCGCTGACTGCGGAAGTGGCTCAGAAGCTGCTGTGCCTGCACCATATAAATGAAGAGCAGTTAAGAAATCACATTCACTGCCTCCACCTAGAGAGATTCAATAAAATTAATAAACATTTCAGAATTGCCTCATTCAAAAGACAACTTTATAACATAAAATGCTCCTCAAAAAAAATAAAATCAAAAAAGAAAAATATGCCAAAACCATATTTTCATGTAATTTCTTATCCGTACAACATGGTGTCAACTGCTTTATACACAATTCTGCCATAATGATATAAACAGTCTCTGCAAATGGCAAAGCCAAATTTTTTGTTGAAGTCACTCGAAAGCCAAATATATTTTCAGAAAAGAGTCAGCATTAATGCCACATTGCATGCCTGTTGGACAACGTTAATTATAGATAATCATTGGAAATGATAATATTCATAATTATAAAGTCACAGGTTGGGAAGACAGATGGAAACTTAACATGTCACAAAGTTAATATTAAAAATTGACCATCATCCCATATTATTTCCAGTGATTTGAAGATTCAGGTCAAATATTTTCCACAATTGTGGCTAAAAAGAATCCAACATTGTATTCATCTCTACGAGTATTTCTTGAGACAACGCAGTGCATCTAATGAGTAGAAGACAAAGGATGATACAGCATGAATTAAAATGCCAACACAGGAGGAAAGGGGGAACACCACAAACCTTTTCTTTTGCTCTTGGAGTGCCAGACTGAGACAATGCAACAAGAGGCGGGACAGCTCCTTCTTGCAAAACAAGCCGACAATACTTTGGACTGTTTATGCACATTTGCAACAGGATTGAGGCAGCATTCTCCTTTCCCCGCTGAGAGCCTGTGTCCACAATCTCAACCAATGAGGGTATTCCCCCTTCTCGAGCAATGGCTGAGCATCCCTCTGTTATGGTAGACAAATTTGCAAGAAGAGCAACAGCTTTATCAACCATTTCTCTATCAGGGTCCAGCAACTCCACAAGATATTTAACAGCTCCAGCCTGGACTATACGAGCTTTGTTTTCATGAAGAATAGACAGGTTAAACAAGGCAGTAGCAGCATCTTTCTTCCCTCTGACAGTACCTGATCCTAGAAGATCAACTAACGCTCTAACTGCAGCTGAACGACCAATCTTTGTCCTGTACTCCTCCAAAACTGAGAGACTGAAAAGGCATGCAGCAGCATTCTCTTTTGCTCCAGCATTTCCAGTCCTCAAAACGTGTATTAGTGGATCAAGGGCTCCTTCTTCTGCAATTAGGGCTTTAATCTTCTCATTAATTGATAAATTTAGAAGTGCAGTGACAGCATGCTCTTGGGTTGTCTTCACATCCGAGTGTAGCAATGAAATCAATGGTGCAATAGCCCCACAATTTCCAATGATAATACGATTTTCAGTGTTATATTTCGCCAAAAACCGCAATTCTGCTGTAGCTGCAGTTTGCAATTCAGCTGACTGACTCTTCAAATCTTTAATGAGCTTTTCAACATGAGAAGTTGAGGTTAGATCATTGCATCTAGCCTCAGAAGGAAGTGATAGTGATCTAGATGGATTATGATTTCCATTCACAGCCATTTCAGCCATTGTCTTGGAACTGTGGTAGTGTCTTCCAGTCAAAGAAGGAGAAGATTCAGGATTCTTATTCGAAGCAGATAGGGAGCAATCAGACACTGTATCTCCTAATCTAGCACTCACATTATCATGATTACTTGAGATCCTAGATAAATCAGGTAATGCTGAAGGCAGGTACTCGATGCTAGAGACAGCACTTGATGTTGATTCACTCCTACTGTGGACGTACGAGTGTGTCGAGGAGTGGTCAGACTTTTCAGCTTGACACACATGCAACTCCTCGTAACAGAATCCATTAGAACCATCAACCTTCTTTTCAGAATCATTTCGGGCTTCAACTGAAGATCCTAATATTGAATTCCCACCTTCAAAATTACATTGAACATTATCCACATGATTGACATTCTCTGACTGAGGTGTAACCGATCCACACTTAAGGCAGTCAGGAGGGTTAGGAAGCTTTATTTTCTTCTCCTCACACCAATTTGCTATCAGAACCTTAACTGTATAGTTGGGGATAAGGTTAGTGTGGGACAGTTTTTGACGAGTTTTAGGGCATATGTTTAATCCATGATCAAGCCATTTTTTGATGGAAGTCCTCTCATAGGTTTGCCCAGAAGCCACAATCACTGGATCCATCATTAGTTCTACAGATAAAGGACAAAGGAAGTAGGGAGGGATCTTAATTCCATCTATGGACTTGAAGTTGTCAAGTTTAACCATTATATCTCGAATATGAGACAATAGGACAATGATACGGTTGATTTCTTCTAAGCTCTGATTCAGTTTATGGTCTTCAGCCTTCATTCTCTCCTTCTCCAGGGCAATACACTCATTCAGCAGTTCCTGATTTGGTGCCAAGTTAAGTGACTCAATTATTCGAATAAGATGCTCAGAAGAAGGGATATTTCCTTCTGTTATCTTTTGAAGCACCTCGTTTACATGGTTTGATAGCTTCAAATGCTGAAATTTCTGCATGAAATGTTGAAAAGGAGTACCTGAAACCAGTTAAGTCTAGGCAACCAGGAAGCCGATAAAACAGGATTATGTGGCCAAGAGTACTTCAAAGTAGAGATCAAAATATGCATGTGAGACAAAATCCTCCTAAAGAGTGTCTCTAGTCAAAGAATGCATCCAATAAAGTAAGGAAAGGATAGATGACAATTCACTCAAAGTTGCAGCTATACCTGAGAATCACATAGGCTATTGGTATGTGCCGATGATTGCAAGAATCCAGATAGAACTTGTGTAATCTTTAGCGAGGTGCTTTCTATGTTATGCACCAACAGGCCACTTCGCACAACCTGCAGATAGCACAGACAAAAGAGAACAAAGGACATTTCAATTTCTAATTATTCTACACCTTTCCTTTTTCTTCAATTCTTTTGGTGATAAAAAGTACGGCAAACAGCTTGCATGTGTGATTGCGCATATCTGTCCTGCATGGCACCAACACATCATCCCTCCTCTTTCTTTACTACTCTTCAGTACCATGTCACTGCCCTAAAGTTCGCTCCGGATTTGTTTCAAGGGCTTCTAGCTATTAAAGGATTTTAAAAGCCTATAACTGGAAGTATATAGTAAAATGACAAATGTGTTAACTCCTACTGAATGTGTAGTTTGCAAAGTAGGACCCTTTATCAGCCTTCACTTAGGATGGTAGCCAAAAAACTTGTACAGCAAAATGTTAAAGAGAGTTTCAGAAAAGCAAAATGTGCTCTTTATATGCTGCGCAAGGTTATCGTATCAGCCTTCGTTGTTCTCCTCCTAATGATGATTGTCAATTTAAATAATCATTTTTATCTAGTACTAGGCAGGTTTCACATTGCATTTCTCTTGTTTGAAGTCATACTCTGCCTTATATAAGGTTAAATCTAGGAGTTATAAGTAATTAATTGCCGAAATGTTGAGCTGTGAAGCATAAGAAACATGAAATAAGCATCGTCATTGCTTCATGAGCATGAGGCCCTTCACTTTTTTATGTACTTCTCATGTTATCCTTGTTTGGTTCATTACTTCTTCCTTACAATTTCCTAATGTCAATTCTAAAATGCATGAATTGATACGGGACAGATTTCATAATGAACAGGAGGTACTCACACAAAGAATCTTGCTCATCTTTGGAGACCATTTCTCGAAAAATTCCCTAGCCTCATTGACTGCTACATCCAATTGTTCATACTCTTTACAAAGAAATTCATCTGAAGGTACTTTTCCATCAACAACATTGTCAAGTAATGGTTTCAAATGCTTTAGTAGACAGCTCAGATGCACATAGTCATTCTGAGCAGGCATAGCCTTCACAGGAGAACATGTTACTAAATGAATAAACCGAGATACACTGTTAATAAGGCATCTTACAGCCACCAAGTCCATTTACCTGTTCACATAAGTCATAAAAGAATTTAGTAATCAATAACACATAATAAAAATATCAAACAAAAGTCAAAGAACTTTATTCTGTGAAAACCCATTCCAGGTTGACCACCAGTGGCTTTAATAATTGCCAACAAGTCATAACCAAAAGCCAATTATGCCTTCTTTAATTAAAAAAAAAAAAAAAAAAAAAGCCAATTATGCCTTCTTGTAAAAAGAACTTCGTACAACTAAAATGAATCGACATTTGTATACTGTTAAAAGGAGTGATTTTGTATCTCTCTCTCACTTGTCCTTGATCGACTTGATACCATCACAGGAATGAAAAAGATGTAGGTAGGGAAAGGACCAAACCATTCATCACTAATTCAAACAAATGTGATCCATTAACAAAAGTAAAACAGTTATCCAATTACTGTCATTCATTCCATTACACCAAAACTAACAAAATTATGCACATATATCTCACATATTGGGAGGTAATAGGTATTGCACCGGAGAAGGTGAATTGAAGAAACAGGATAGTATTTGCTACACTAGGATAATTATTGAGGCAGAGAACTCAGCAACCACGTGCAAGCTCAAGAGTACGTACCCAAGCTTCCATGAAGGATTAAAAATGAAACATATAAATGAAAAGAGAGAGCTGCTACAGATTGAGAAGATATTGTGAATTCAAGATAATACAAAGTTACCCACTTTGCCTCGTGCACTACAGAGTTTAAAGCCAGATTTCCCAATCCAAGTTGCAAACTATCAACATTCTTCCTCAGAGTGTAAATTATCATTCCGGGAACAAGTTGTTTGATAATCCAAAAAGTTTCTTGATTAGGATTTACCATATGATAGAACACGAAACCAAGCATGGAAAATTATCTTTATCATAGATATTCCCCAAACGCAATATAAATTAGCGTCATTTTAGTCATATGAAATGCTATATTCAGCTGAAGCCAAGGGGGGAAAAATATGATAGCATAAAAGACAAGAACAATCAACTGGTTTCATATCTTACCCATTGCGGTTTTATACAGCAGATAATCGATATACAAGAAAACTGGAGGTTAGATAGGAATGTACCTGCTGCTGATTCACCTGAATTTAGATGGAGCGAGCCATAAAAATCAGATCTTGATGGAATCTAGGAATTAGCATCAAAATACTTAGGCTACAATAACTAATCCTCAAGAATCAGAAGTTCCTTTCTCCTTGAATAATTCTCATAAACCATCCAGCATGCTCCATTCTAGAAACAGAGCGAGAAGTGTTGCAAGAATTGGAATGGGAAGGAGAGGAGACAATAAAAGGAAAAAGAAAAGAGAGAGGTAAAGTTGGTGGGGCCCATTAGAGTTGCAGATTTGCTGGGTGGCTTTGGTGAAGTGCAATTAACAATTATGCAGATGATTGACAAGCAATTAAAAAAATGATAATGACAGATGAAATGAAGATCTTTAATGAGGAATCTGATATCATGATTAGGGGAAGCTAAAAAAGTGAGGACCTTTTCTTAATGAAACTGATAAAGTTGGAACACTGCTGGGAAACCAGAATGATTGATTGGCTTTCTATAAAGTGCCTCTAACCCAAAATGAAAAAGGCTAAAAGGATTGAAGACATATGATTTATAAGACCAAAAAAAAAAAAAATTTCCATGGTTTATTTTTGTTATAATTGAATATAGTTGGTTTATTAGTATGGAGTATTTTTTTTTTCCTTTGTCGTTCTTTGATAACGTGAAAACTTTTGGAAGAAGATTAAATTTAACCCACCAGCATACAAGTTGATGATTAAATGCAATCGGCCTTGACAACAAGAAGTATTCAACCTTCATCATGATAGTGAAACAGGAAAATTCAATCCGCCACTCTGTCTATATTCTTAACCGAGTAGTGCTACAACTTGAACTGGGATATGGCAGGCTGGTTTCTAAAAAAAGAAAAAAAAAATCTGAGGTAAAATCAGTAAGTGAGAAATTTTTTGATAATAATTTTGTGACAGCCAGGTAATTGCCATTCGTGCGTATTAAAAAAAAGTCCAAGGAAAGATCATCCACCGAAACCAAAGCATCCCTTTACCAAATCGCAGGCAGCTACCACAGCTGCTAACTGGCTCCGTATTCAAGAACCTACCCGCGACCTGAGCTGGAGGAGCATTAGGTGGAGAATTTCCTCGGCCCAGCAGTACATACATTATACGTACAAATGTATTTTGAGGGTTCCACTGCATTAATGCATCCTCGACTACTTGAACCATTTTTCTGGTTTGTGGGAGGGAATCCTCGACTACAATGTCGGAGCCCGGCAACCAACCATGATGCGGCAGCTGGTCATCTCTCTCTCTCTCTCTAAATGAGTTTCATGATTTTATCAGTAGTATTGCTCACGTTGACTGCCAATCTTTTTCCCTGCTGTTATATATAGAGTTAATAACAAGGTGGCTTAGAAATAGGAGGAAAATTGGATGAAAAAAAGAACACATATATTCTCTTTTGGTACAAGGTCAAAAGGTCTTTTGGTACAAGGTCTTTTTCTTGAATGGTACTTTGCGCGGATAATGATTAATAAACGGTGATGCTCTCATTAATTATTTTCAACGGCGACAGCACGAATACCAACCAATGTATTGCGCTTTGGTGCAACAACATCAAATAGCCACTCGACCGGCGTCCTCCTTAGCTACCGATCAAATTTCGGTACTACTCCAGATACTGCTACTTAAATCATAAATGAAGAGACAGGCAATTTTGCCAAACGCGTGAAACAGGATTTAAATCGAACAACAACCAGGCAACATTAACCACTTTTTCTATAGTTAGTAGTACCATTTCCTTTACCGCTAGAATAGTGGGGGTCAAGATAATTAAAGAAGGTAGGTGTGCTCTTTATTAAAAATTACCCAACATAAAAAATAAAAAAAAGTAGGACGTACAACTACGTCGAGGTAGAGTCTACTAGTACTAATCTAAAATACCATGCCCGCCACATTCCGGTTAGGTTGGCGCCGAAAGGCCAACTTCTAACCGGTCGCATGATTTTGATAAGCTGATGGGACTCTTGGTTAATATAAAACAACGGAAGGAAGAATTTAGATAAACCCGAAAAGATATATATGCACAACCGATCTCGGTCTCTCTGACTCCTGAAGGTAAGGTTCGCCTACCGCCAATGAAATTGTCGACCATAATCCACAGAAAACATACGTCTGAAGTTCGACTTTGCCTTCTCTCTTTCTTTTCTAGTTTTGACATCAGAATGTCCGTCCCAACAAGGCTATGTTTGGTGAATGGTGATTACCAGAATTGCGGCCATGAGGGTGCGGGCACCAGAGTGCAAGAAAAAGACTGCTTCATAAATAGAGGAAGATATGGGGACCGAACAAATAAAATGCACTTGCCGAGAAGGATAAAGGCCAAATAACTGGCTTAACACCCAATTCTCTGGAAAAACAAAATCATGTTTTGTGTATCAGAATCCCCACCCAAACAAAAAATAATAATGATAATTCTAGGATCCATATCAATCCATGTAAAAGGGAAATCTTCATGCACGAAAAGCAATCAAATTCAGCCTCCGCTCAGCAACTCGATAAGCTCATGTTTCTTCAACTTCGAGAATCCCCTCAAACCACGAGATTTTGCCAGTGCTCTCAGTTCTATTAGCTTCATCTCACTTAAGTTGCTGTATTCATCAGCATCTGGTTCTTGTACATTCTCATTATCATCGTCATAAATTCCTGAAATTTCGTCCTCAGACATCTCGTCGAATTCGTCACCATCTGAGAAAGTGGCCTCAGTATCAGATTCAATGTCAGGCCCAACCCCAAATTCAGGCTCCAAACTTTTCTTCTTCCCTTCCTGAACAGTGCTTGCCCGTGAGACAGAACTCATAGCATCTTCATCAGAAAATACAGGCTCATTTTTCACTAGAGGAACAGGTGATCTACGCTGGAAGTTTGACCTTGGTCGAGACATAACTGGAGCTTCACTTTCTCGCTTCTCGTGCTTCACGCTGTGGTTTGAGTCATATATTACAGTATTTTTCTCTTGAGAGAATGAGCTATTCTGCTCAGGCTGGTCCAAAATGAAGTCTCTGCCACTGTCAATATCACTGCTTCTTTTTCCTTGTTGAACTGAGTGTTTCCTTAATAGCTTGAGGAGAGAATCAACAGTCTCACTCTCTTTGCCCTTTCTCTGTGACTCCTCAATCTTCCTCTCTTCCTTGACAGCTGCTCTTTTGCGAAGCTGAGCCTGGACTTTCCTGAATAATTCAACTATTTCCTTTTCCCTAGGCCCAGGAGTTGCAGTGGCCTGGAATCTGGGGATGCCAGAGGTAGTCAGTAGAGGCCCATTCTTGGAAGAAAACATCTCAGATTCTTCAAGGCTGTCAAAACCCTCTCGGTCTTCATTTTGCCTGTTCCTGTTTCGGGAAAATCCATGCTTGTTTTGCCTTGAGAAATCAGGATTCCTCCTATGACCGCCAGAACTTGCACTGCATACAGGAGAGGTATTCCTGACGGTGCACCGCAAATGCTTGATCTTGGCGGAGTTTTTGTTGGAACCACGAGAAGGGTATGGTGTTAAGCAAACAGCTCTTCCAGAAACTCCTTGGCAAGGGAGACCAGTGCCATCAGGAGGCCCATGTCCTGAAAACAATGAAAAGAGTGGATCTATACATATTTGATTTGTCCTTCCTTTTTGGGATGATAAAACAGGTATAAAGAATATTAGGTATATTCAAATCATTAGAAGTTTCATGTAACAGCTGATTTACGAGTGGCTGCAGGGGCATCTCGAGGTGACCTTAAGCAAGTCAAAAGACAAATTTATAATGGCAAAGAGAGGATCAGAAAGCCATGACTGTTATTTACAAGAAGCAACAGAAAAGATTACACACAATTACTCAGTCTGAGGTAGACATTTCCTTATCATTTCTCCGTATGTTAGAGCTTACCTAACTAACGACAGATTTTTCTTTTTTTGAAAGTTACTCCATATCTTGTTATTAAAGTCCAGTTTCCAATATCAAATATTACAAAACAAATAAACACGCCATGAGCATATAAGAATACAAAGACACCTTTGGCACAGAGTTAAGAGGAAAAACCAAAATGTAACTGTGTAAGTTCTTAGACAAACAATAATGTCTCCCTTGGGCATATACTGTACTCCGTTTTGCACTTTCATTCATCTTGATCTCTCCCCAGCATCCACGATCAATTCAAAGGCATATTGATTCATGAATATTTTCAGCTTGTCAAATTTCCAGCAGCTGGATTAACCATGAATTAAAGCTGAATTGACAGCACCAGTTTGCAGTGACGAACCCTCAAGAAGCTAAATGAGTATCCATGGAATTAGGAACCATACTCAACTCCATTAAAATGCATCTTCATACATTTCAAGCACATGCCACTTTTAAACAAACCAATAACCTCAAATTCCGCTAAGATAAAAATGATGGGTTTTTGAAATTCTTAAATCCCCAAGCACAGCAAGAATCTCTATTTACCTACATACAGTCGAATCACCTAATAAAATAAGTCCCCGTACACGTTAGCACTGTATAAAGAATAAAAATTTTTCATTTGCATCCGTGCCAATTCTTCTGGAATAATAGCATGGAAAAAAATCCAAAAAGATTCTCAAAAATTTCAGAACGCCTCACATACAGCACATGCCCTAAATATCTAATTGAAATGGAGAAACCCAAGAGAGGGATGAGGGTGTGAATACAGACTCTGCACGGAAAATTTGGAACTAATGGTGCTTATTTCATTACCATTCGTACACCTAAGTTCATCTCCCCTATGGGATAATGCATTTAAAAAAATTCAGATACTTGACAATAGTTGCAATCATGCATACCAGAGCATAAAAATGTTCTTGGCAAACAAAAATACTGAACGGAATCAGAAATAGACATTTCATCAAACAGATAGAATGCAATAGCATACTAGGAAAAACCCTTGAAACCTGTCGTTCTTACCGAAGCCTAATGATTCACAAGCATCGTTCACATATTATTGGAAGTATCTGGTTCGGCAAACATCATAGTACTAAGACAGCTTTAGCCTGGAATGAATAGAGAAATACAAATGAGAAGAAATAGTAGAGCACCTTTTTATTACCTGGAACACTTTTGGCAATGAAATGAATTGCACGGGACATTCTTTCTTCTTTTCTTTGTTTTCTTTTTTCCCCTGTTTTTGGGGGTAGGGTTTTAAGTATGGATTCTCAAAACCCGTCTTGCATAATGTGGAGAACGTTGGACGCGCCAGTCAGCGGGGAGCGTAGGGAGGCGACATGAAGCCTTGGACTGTTTAATATATGAAGACCACTGCCCGCTGATAATTGTGAACTTTTCACTACTTGCCACTCCAGTTGCCAACCTGAGCCGGCAAAACTATTTTTTCCTTTTCTTTTAGCTGTCTATGGAATTAGTAATAGAATTATATCTTAATTTAGGCAATTGAGGCTTGCTAGGATTAACTATTTTTAGCTGGGAAAAGATAAAGAAAAATTTGATGGCGCCACAATCTGAAGTGAGGTTATTTAATATTTATGTTCACTAAGTAGACATCTTCATTTCATTTTTTTTAATTCCATTTTCGCACATAATTTCTCCTATTTTATTCTTTTGCATACCCTTTTTTTTTTTTTTTTGGGTATTGCATGCATTGAGTGTGTGCTTTTCTCAGCCGTGATCAATAGAACCAATTGGATGGAAATGGGACCTGAACAGTAGAGGATAAAATGAGAGGAATTGCATGCATGTAAGAGCTACCTTTCACTTGAAAAAAAAAATGCACAATTCTTATGGGGTTCGTTTGGGTCGATGGAATTTATTTGGACAAGGGATTTAAGTCCATGGATTTGAAATACATCGTCTGGTTAAAAAATTTTAAGGATTAGGAGATTTTCAAATTCACAAACATTTTTGGGGTCAAAATATAAATATGAAAAAGCTTAAGGGTTAAACTTCTAATTTCTCAATTTTCATTTTTTCTGCACCATCAAGGCTTTAGTCTCTAATGATTTTATGGAATCATCAATGACACTTTCAGTAACAACTGGAAATTTAGTTTCAACTTTGATATATATGTCAAGCGTTTTGTTTATTTAAGTAAACAAGCGTAGTTTATTTAATTGGCCCAAACCGAAATGGCAATCCAAGACCGAATGCTTGCAGTCAACCGCATGTCAATAACACACAAATTAGAAGAACTGAGCCAGCAGAGTTATTTTATGCAGACTATTAATGATATTAAATACTTGTAAGAATTTGCCTACCCTACATGTTAACGACAAGGTCAAAGCCTAAATCTAAGCAAACAAGCATTCTTCAGCACGATAGTCGGTTCAACTCGAATGTTTTCCTGTCGATTTCAGAGTTCAGATCAGGAAAATGTCCAAATACACTGGACAAACAACTCAAGCGCAGGCTGGTTGAAGCGTCCAACACGAAAGAAAGACGTAACCATTTGTTGGGGACTCTTCCCTTGTTATGGAAAAATACTAAACCGGCCACCATCCTGCAAGAGAATCCTCATTCATAAGACCTCCATTAACTCTCATTTTGTGTTGAGCTCCAACTTGCAAAAGATAAAAGTTCCAGCAAGGAAAATGGACAAAAATATTACATTCAAACCAAGAGGACCATAGCTGTTTTCTTCCTCGGTAGCTCTATGCTTTGTGATTCTTTACCATCTCATCAACATCTAGTTCAACTTCCAGTATGGGCGAATCATACCGCATGCTAAACTGACTGATAAAAGAGTTACACAAGTATGCATCTAATTAGAGTATGTAATCATGCATCATAAATTGGAATTGGTCTAACAAAAGGCAGTTAAGCTGACAAAATGAAGCAGCTAACCTATTGCTTACAGGACCATGGTCGACAGCATTTCTCAGGCAATATATAACTCTGCCCACTATGTCTGTCATGGAAACAGGTCCAAATGTTCTGCTATCATGGGCTTCCTGCTATACAAGAGTCATGAGAGAAAGACAGAAGTAAGTAATCATCAACATCTGAATTCCAAGTTAAATTATGCTTATGACATCAGAATACCAAGCTAAATCACTATCTTGCACCATGTACAATCATGAGTAAATTTGAACATCAAATAAGGTCAATTCCTCCACCACCACTCCCCCCCCCCCCGGGGGAAAGAGAGAGAGGATGGCAAGATACTATGTAGTCGCCATTTTTGGGCTCTTAATAGCAATTGTAAGAGAGATGATTGACAAGTGAATCTGAATGTAAAACACCAGGAAAACATTAAAGATCTGGCACAAATTCAGAGATGATAAAAGAAGAATAAAAATATTGGAATGAAGGAGAGAGAGTAAATGTTTACAAATGGTTTTACAGCTGCTTAGAACTGGTTAGATGGGTCTGGTAAAACATCAGACACCTATGGTAATATCTCCGTGTTGACACTTTACAGACGATCCAACTGGCCGACAACTTGTCCTCAGGACACAAGATGTACAGACTTATGGACAACGCATGTGTTTGCAGCGGAAAGCCAGATAAATTATACCCCAAGCACTCCAAAAACTTCTCTCTTAAAAAGATGCCCATGGGAAATACAGGATTAAATAGGACCATATAATCTCCTCAGTATAAGAACTTGATTATAGCTATTCTTCTGAGTTAAAGACATGGTTCCAATACTATCCTTGTCACATGCTCATTTTTATAGCATGATAAGTCATTATGCATTATGAAACACCAGCACCTAAATAAATAGAGAAATCAAATATACGTCCAAAAAGTTAATACTGACAGCAAAACAACACAAGCAATATAAATAAGTAAAAACCTTGGGCTTTATATTTTCATTGTCAGCCAACACCCAGCACTGATCATCTTCAAGAACAAAAGGCTCGTCTTTATCATCAGTAGACACCATCTCATACCCTTCAATAGCAGCCAATCTACGAACAAGATAATCATCTGAATTTGCAGGGTCCTTCAGAACTACAAGATCCCCGACAAAAACCCGCCTGTCAAAGAAAGACAATTATGATGAGCAAATGAAGGCAATTATAAAGCCCTGTACAAGTGAAAATCATTACAATTCAAATTCAATATGCCCAATCATGTCACAGAGTTACAGGCTATTTGATTTACAACTTTACCAAAAGTACAGTTAACCTAGAAACTATGACAGAACATCTTCAATTTACAAATAAAACCAGCACGATATTTCATATACAGTCTTGATCTGTTTTAAATGAAGAAGTTAGAATCAGTAGGGTCACCTAGTTTCTCATCAAGGCGCACAAAGCTCCCCAAGATTCAGTATCAAATATGCAGAATATACATAAAAATCACAAACAACTACTGATTCCATAGATCTATTCGGCAAAATTACTTGGCATCTGGCATTGGTATTTTTCGCACAAGAAGAGTTCCACCCTGAGATCCTATTGTTGGAGCCATCTCTTCCCCTTTATTGAAGTGCAGAAACGTCAACTTTCCTTGAAAGAAATTTTTCATTATGTCAACATCCTTGGCACCTCTTTCATAGCTCTGCATCAATATAAAATCAGAAATCAGTATAATCCACTGGCAAAAAGACATGAAATTACAAACAAAGACAATCACCTTGAACAACTGAACAGTCAGCTGAAAAAAAAGCAGGAAAAGCATTTTTCAAGTGAGACAGATTCAAGAACATGCAATTAAAATTTAAACCTTTTTCAGTATTCTGATATAAAGAAACCTATAAAACATGCTAAAATCTCTTCCTTAGTTCAAAGAAATTGCATCTTAGCATTTTCAAAAAGAATTAAAACAAGTATTCAGATGAAATTTGACTACAAATAATGGATCAATTGCATGCATAATCACTTAACCTTTGGCAATCAAGTAAAACAGCTGTTCATAGAGTAAAGATTTTGATTTCACATAAGTGAACTGGCCTAATTGTAAAAGGACAAAATTTCCTTGATATGCACAAAATTATATTTACATACTTCACACAGCGAAAAGCAACATGACATTGATCTGTTGCGTATGCAGGTAAATAGAAAATCAGAACATCCATAGGTTAACGGATGAGTATCATCAAAGTAAACAGGTACACTAGAAAGAAGCTTATCTTAGGAAGTTTAAAAGATCAAGGTTGAGGGTTTTGAAACCACATAACATGGGGAAAGAAGCAAATGCAGGAAGCAAGTAAAATAATGTCAAAATGTTCTTTGGGAAAAACATCTCTGCTTCATAAAGATCAAAGTTGAGGGTTTTGAAACCATATAACATGGGGAAAGGAACAAATGCAGGAAGCAAGTAAAATAATGTCAAAATGCTCTTCAGGAGAAAGATCTCTGCTGCAAATACAAAACCTTATCTAGACATCATCTATGAGCAGTTGGCAAAGGTGGCCATTATAGTAAGATTTCGGTACGACATTGCCTACAGATAAGATCCACCAGCAACAAAGAATGACTACCACAGACGCTCAGTCTTTTGAATAAGAATGGTGGCAATATCATCTCTTAAAAGAATAACTAAGGCAGAGTTCATTATTCTCATCAATTCTAATGGGCCCAAACATGTCCAAGGGATCTTTGTACTCACAGCTGTGTTCTGCTAATCTGTTGTTTGTGTGCAAGTAATCGACCTGGAGTTTGCCCCTTCTTATATCACAGTTTGTTCAATAAAGAAACCAATTCGCAGCCCATTAAGAAAAACATGGAACAAAAAATATCACTAGCACGGGAAAAACCTTCCTTTTTTTTTTTGAAGGAAATCCCTGAATATGTAAAAGTATTAAAGTTGCAACCGTACGAGCAACAAATTCTACCACCAGCAAACCAATCCAAACGAACTTTGAGAAGCAAAAGAAATCTAAACTAAAGGTATGCAACAAAGATACCGAACAATCGAAAAAGATTGCATCTTTAAGAAGCTTCAGGCCAGTTTTAACCTCCCATTTTGAGTTAACGAAACCCATCTGCTAATCAAAGAGCTCGATACTACCAAAGAATCCGGACAATCCAACCAACAAGTTGAAAAATTTTACAAACTTTGACTAGATGCGATAGAACTAATCAGTTTAACAAAAAAATGCAGGTAAAAATGACAGAGATGAAGGGAAGAAGGAGAAGGAAATCACCTTCATGCCAACCCTAGCGGCGTATTCCATCCTGCAGCCTACATAGCGCAACAAAGTGGAGATGGAAACCATCGCAGGATCACTGAGATGAGATAAGATCAATGAGTGAATGTTTTGTGTATGTTTACCCGATTAGAGGTACTTTCTACTCCTTTCTCCAGTCCCCTTAAACCCTCAATTTCTTCCTTTTTCCTTTATTAAATTCCCTATTGAAGTCCAGTGAGTGGGCTTAAAAGAATACACCGAGCGCTGGTAATTTTACCGCTGGCCCTATTCCCACGTGAAGTTATAGAACATTGGGATTTCGTTCCAACTCGCTTGTTTGATTCCAATGTTTCGGAGTTTTTGTAAAATAAATAATATATATATATATATATAATAACTATTTAATATTATATATTGGTAAAAGCCTAAAAGGGTGATCAAAAAATATATTTATAGAAAAAGTAAAATTTTTGGAATAAAAAAATTGACAATCCAAGCAAGACATTCCCAATGAATAGCTCTAACTGGAATTTACCCCAAAAAAATTAACTTCAAGATCGTCGATGTGAAATGTATTGCACAGTAATTCTCATTGATATTCTAAAGGGAAAATTATCTATTTTGTCACTCACCTCTAGATAAATTTTTTTGGGTCCCTTATCGGGTACGAGTTGAATTCAAATGATTTGATAGGGTAATTGACTCAAATTCGAGTAAGAAAAATTTAAAACTCATGTTCTCGTCAAACATTATTAAGTAGTATGTTTATAAAATAATTTTTAATCTTTTGTTGCAAATTTATAAATTTACTACAAAATATAACTTAAAAATTCGATTGAGGTTGAATAAAGTAAAATAAGTTCAAATTCAATTTTGAAGAACTTGACAAGTTCAGTAAAATAAGTTTGACCTCAACTTTGAAGTACTTGACTAACTTAAATTCAAACTCAAATTCAATTGAGTTCAAATATTTTTACTCAAGTAGTGCATTATTCGAATTTGGCTTGGTCCGATAACAATCCTAATCAGGTGTAGTTAGATTTAGAATAAACTAAAATAGCGTTTTAATTTTACCTCTAAATCTATATCAGGTTGTTATTCAATGATTAATTTACTTTGCTTTTAAAATGTCGGGGACTATTAGCTTCATTTTAAAAATTAGGGACAAAAAAAAATCCTCAAAATGCAATGGACTAAGCAAGCCATTTCAAGGTATGCAACAAAATGACTTGGAAACACTAATTGACTAACAAATAAAAAATTACTAGATGTTATGATTGCCCAATTTGCGTGAAACTAAATTCCAACAAATTTTTGGAAATTAATCACTTACCTATTCACGTTTAATAAATAGCTTAAATAATTAAGTCTCGAATACATTTGAGTTTTGGACCGTGAAGCATTTCCTAATGCCTTTCTCAAAGGTCTTGCCAAGCAATTGTGAAACAAGTAGTAATAAATAGCATTTGGACTTTGACACGCTGTAAGCATTAGATTGTCATTAAATTAATGTATAGATGCCTTAAGAAGTCCTATCATGTTTCGTTTCTCATTCAATGGCGTGTCCAAGCTACCCTAAATTGTTTGACTGCGAACTATTGTGACTAGGGTGGAGTCGAGTCGAGTCGAACTCGAGTAGTACCATACTCGAGCTCGAGCTCGAAGGTTATGAGTACTGCTCAAGCTCGAGCTCGAGCTCGAACAAGCCTCAAACTTCAGACTCGAACTCGACTCGATGTAATTAAAGATAACTCGAGCTCGAGTACTCGAACTAAGCTCGTAAAATGAGCTCGAAAACATTTGTTTTCTAGACCAAAATTCAGCAAAAATTGAAAAACAAGTGATTCCTCTAGCAAAACCTTTGCAAACAGGCTCAAGAGAAAACAAGTGATTCCTCTAGCAAAAAAAAAAAAAAAACTTGCTCTTATCAAATTTATGAGAAATTGCAAAGAAAGACAGAAATAACAAATCAATCTTTAACCCAAAATTCTCTCTTTGAAGACTCTTCACTAAACAGCCAGTGGGTGGCAGAGATTCAAGAGAATGAGAAGAAAAAATAAAAGGTCGAAGAAGACGAGGAGGCTTTCATATCAAATGCACGGGTTGTGGTGACCAAATCTAAATACATTAACCAACAATTCAGCAAAAAGCTTAAAATACAAATTTTCCTCACGTTTTTCTTACCAGTATGCTTAAATGCTTAATACATAATACAACCAAGTTCTTACCCGCATGCTTAATACATAAATTCGAAAATGAGATAAAGGAGATTCTGAACTTACAGGCGGATTCAAAAGCTACCGGCGATGGGTAAGCAAATCAATAGCTGCCCTGGGAAGCTTCAACGAGCTAGCAACAAAGACACGACTTGGGAGTTGGAAAGAGGAAGAAAGGCTCGATGGGAAATGGGAAGTGGGAACTGGCTGAAAGGCTCGATGGGAAGTCTGGGCGGGAAGTGGGAACTTGTTGACTATTCTTTTTAGTATAATTATCACTTCACCCATAATTATTCCTCAGAATTTATTTACTTATATTAGTAATTTTATATTTTTTTTTTTTTTAAAAATTTTATGCGATATTCGATAGAGCTCGTCAAACATTCGAGTATCAAATTTATGGACTCGAACTCTACTCGATAGCTCTATCGAGCAGCTCGAGTTCGAGTTCGAGTTCGAATTCGAGCTCGAGCTCGAGCTTCTGATCGAGTACATATCGAGTTTGAGTCGAGCTCCTCGACTCAGCTCCACCACTAATTGTGACAAATATCAAACCTCATATCCAATGTAATAATTGAAAATTAAGCATTAGTGATCCTTTTCTTTTCTTTTTTTTAGCAACTCGATATGCAAAATGTATTTTTTTTAAATAAAGAGAAAAAACAAGAGATCAAGCATAGATTTTTTTTTTAAAGAGACAATTGCACCAATCGTCCTCCATATATTGCTAATGTGAAAATTTTATCCCTCAAAATCAATATGAGTGATTTTAGTTTTTAACAATACACTGATCGACCTCAGAATCAAGCATATATTTATTTAATTTCAAATATCATTTATCAAGTGCTGCAATATAAAAAAAAATGTTAAAACAAAATA
This sequence comes from Coffea eugenioides, assembly GCF_003713205.1. NCBI lineage: Eukaryota > Viridiplantae > Streptophyta > Magnoliopsida > Gentianales > Rubiaceae > Coffea > Coffea eugenioides. Next base: position 48,044,007 of record NC_040035.1, on the reverse strand, counting down.
AAAAATTGGATCTCAATACTGCCTAAATTTTTTTTTGTTGATTTGAAAATTTTCCCAAGGGCTTTTAAGGGCAAGAAATACAATAAATTTTGAGCACTTTTAACTTGATCTTCAATATTTTTATGTGTGATATTTCGATGCAACCTCAATGGTTTATAGGAATTTTATTCTGGGGGAATTTTATTTTAGTCCCATTATCTTCTTGGTTTATGAAGTTGTAATGCCTCTCTAGTTGAGGTTATTCTGGGGGTTGGAAGCGCAAGGGATTTTTTACAGGGGTGGCAATTCGGGTCCAAATCAGGTTGGCGGGTAGGGTCTGACCCGACCCGTCAGAAAACCTGTTGATCCGAACCCGATCCGTCAACACGTGACGGGTCAGGTATGCTGACCCGAACCCGAAAATTTCAGGTTGGCGGGTTAACGGGTCGACCCGAAATGACCCGAAACTTAATTTTAATTTATTAATTTATCACTGTAATTTCTAATAAAATCAATTTCTCACAAAACTAATTACATAATCAAGTAATAAAAATTTAAATAAATAATTACAAACCGAATCTAAAATAAATTAAACACCATAAAAGTGTTTTATCCCAAACAAAATATAAAATAAATTAAAACAGTATAAAAGTAAAAAATAATATAATATATTATTTGTCCAAATATAATAATTTCAACTTCACACAAATTAAATAAATTCATTTAGGATTAAGTAATTAATGCCTTTGAAAAAAAAGAATAACTTAGTTTAGTTAAATAAAATTATTTTTATGTTTATTAAATTATTTTTAATTCGTAAACGGGTCATATCGGGTCATATCAGGTCACCACGGGTTGACCCGAAATCGACCTGTTTTCTTTTCGGGTTCATCGGGTTCAACCCTATTCTGACCCAAATTCCCGAAACTTCAACCCAAACCCATTATTTTCGTGTTAGGTTCGTGTCGTGTTTTCAGGTCGTGTCGAAAATTGTCACCCCTAATTTTTTACCCTTTTTTTTTTGAAAAAGAAATTTTTCACTGTAATGACAAGTTTGAAGGGCGCCATTGGCCATTTGGTCCAATGGTTATCCCCTTCTTTGGGGATGCTGGAGGTCAGGGGTTCAACCCCTGCCTCCCACAACTTGCCACTCTACGTGGTTGGTTTTTGCCCTCGCGGGATAACTCGAGCGGTCCGCTTTCCCTCCTTAGGATATGGCGACCTTCCTGGCTTGTCCAGGGTTCGAGTCCCGCTGTTAACGTGTTTGGTGTGGAGTGGGGCCTCCTCTCTCGGGTCGCAGGGGATTAGTCGGGCCCAGTAATAATTGATCCGGACACCCCTGTGTCGATAAAAAAAAAAAAAAAGAAGACAAGTTTGAAGGGCAAAGTAAGTCTAAGAGTTAAATTTGATTTAACGGAAGTACGAGAGGATAGGGCGAGGCTGGCTGGTGATAGCAGTGTGTTTGGATTGTCTTCTATTTTATTTTATTTACACCTTATTTACTGTGTGTTTGGACTAGGAATATTTGAAATAAAAAAATATACTTCACAAATTTTAATCACCTTTTCATCTCTTCAATCACCTTTTTATCTCATATATATCACATCACAAAAAGTGCTACAGTAATTATTTCAAATAAATCATCCAAATAAACTCCTATCCAAACAAACTTACTGATTTATTTGCATCATCAACATATTTTTCAATCATTTTTTTATCTCACATGCATAACATCAAAAAAATACTACAATACTTTTTCACAAAATTATCTTCAATAATTTACAATCCAAACACGCTTGCGTCCCAACCCAGTCCCCGATCCATATTAAAAATCCATGGAGGTGGGTCCCATTCCCCTGCAAAATGTAGACACGCGTAACTATAGTATCAAATCCTTCCCATCAGGCCAAAAAATATCCCAATTCCCACCCTCCCTGAGGTCTGAGCTGAGTCCCTGTTCAAAATTTCCCCCACCTCCTCCCTCGCCACCGACAACCACCGCTCTTCCCAGCATCATAAAGAGATTCAAAACCAAGTAAAAAAAAAAAGAAACGGAAAAAGATGGACAAGTTGGATAAACTGAAAATGGCTTCATCCTCGTTCGGCGAGAGATTAAAAACTGGCGGAGCCCAAATGAGCCGAATCGTAAGCTCAAAGATGAAGGAAATTCTCCAAGCCCCAACTCCCGAATCTAAGATGGTAGACGAGGCTACCTTGGAGACAATGGAAGAACCCAACTGGGGTCTCAATCTTCGCATTTGCGCCTTGATTAACAGCGAGGAGTTTAACGGGACGGAGGTCGTTAAGGCAATCAAGAAGAAGTTGTTGGGAAAGAGTCCCGTCAGCCAGCGTTTGAGCCTCGATTTGTTGGAGACCTGTACTTCAAATTGCGACAAGGTGTTCTCCGAGGTTGCCTCCGAGAAGGTGCTGGATGATATGATGAAACTGATTGATGATCCCAAAACGGACCACGAGAACCGCGTCAAGGCGATGCAGCTGATTAGAGCTTGGGGCGAGTCTGAGGATCTCATGTACTTACCCGTCTTTCATCAAACTTACTTGGTCAGTGAGAAAATGATTTTGCATGTTACTACTATGTTTTTTTGCATCTTCTTTTGGGGGTTTTCTACCCTCGGGGATGTGAAAGTTCCTACCTGATGCTGTAAAAGATTACTGCTTTAACCCAGAGATGACTCCAAGAAATTGATTATTTTGGTTTTTATTGATCTTTGCTTTGCTTATTTTGTAGAACATCGGTGATAAAATGTGCTCAGCGAGCTAATAAGCCTAATATGACGATAAATATTGTCATTAGACAATTGAGTCGTAATGGTTAGTTATCCCAGCTGGAGGCTTTAAAACAAACTCCACTTTTTTACTTTTGGTTATGGGGCTGTTGGATTAGGGTTATTCACGTTTCTCAATGAAATGTCTCTTATGGGAGGTGAATTGGGAAGTTTGTTGATGGGAAAGATTGGCATTGGCACCCAGTAAAATCTAACATAATTGCTTGTGACCACTAGAGCTCTAGGAGCTCATGCATTATGATTGCTCGGTATTGCAATAGAATCCTTTTGATGTCACAGCATTGCTGGTTTTCATCGATTTAGCATGAGAAGTTCCATTTTTGTATGACACGGGTGAATGGATTGAAATTTGTCATCAACAAATTGGATGATCCTTTAATTGTTTTGAAGTATAAAGTCTTATTCAGTTTTGAGGTTTAACAATTTCTCATTCAATTTTCATATTTAAACACTTTACAGCATCTAAAGCATTTTATGCTTTCAATAATCGTCTTTTGGCTTCAAAAGCAAGAGTATCATTGTGATCTATTTGCAAGAACACAAGGCACTATTAGACCATGCATCTACCCGTGATTTTGAAAAAATAATAATAAAGGAGGTAGCATGGAACCTAACGCCCCCTCCTTACCACCAACAACCCCCCCCCCCCAAAAAAAAAAAAAGAGGTAGCATGGAGTAAGGCAATGCAAGGACCAATGTCTTGGTTTTCTCTATTTATTCTCCTCATAGAGTTCTGCACTTCAGTTAACCCTTTCATTTGTTATTAATTAATTAATTAATTTGGTAGAGATTTGGCTTTTTATACATTGGCTGCTGATTCTTTGGGAGATTTTTGTATATCTAATTTTTATTCCCTTTCTTTATTTGCTTAAAGGGTGATATTAGGACTTATCTATTCAAGATGTTTCTCGGAATGAATTTTGGCACAAGTAGATGTGTGGCATTTTGTGCCTATGCTGCTTGAGAAGCACTGATGGTTGCAGTTGCCTGTCTCTGGTGTTTTTGCCTGAAAGAAATTGAATGTGGTGGACCTTGTTAGATATAGGCCTTGACTGTTTGATTTTGTTGAGAGACAGTGAAAAGGAAAGAAAATGGGAGTCAGAATGACTAGCATATTCTGATTATACTTGATTTAGAAGTAAACGAGGCCCTTAATTCCTTTTCAGAACCTCCATACCTTTTAGCTTAGATACCCTATGGTATTTAAATACACATTTGCAAGTATATGAAGTTGAATTCTGTTTTATTCTTGTTAGCAAGGAAAGCTTGAGATGTAGTTGATATCTGGCTTTTCCTGGAGGTAGTCTCGGTAAAGCTGATTTGATAAATAGGAATTGCATTTGTACTTTGTGACCAAAGAAAGTGAACCCTTTGGAACTTTTATGTTCTACTTGGCTTTTAGTGGATGAGTTCTGCCATGGATCTTCGATAGGGACATAAGCTGGATTTGTTTCTGGGACTTGTTCTCATTTGTTTACATTTATTAGCATTTGGATGTCTAAGATGAAAGCATTCTTGATCTATTATCCTTTGCTTTTTCATTTGTTTTAGCTCTTAAAACTTTACAAGTTTTTTTTTTTATTTTTTCTTGGGAGGATCCTAGAATTATTTTAGAATGGGTTTGTCTTATCAAAGTCTGGAAGGGATATTTTTTTGAATTTTTCAAATTGCTTGTTCAGTAACCACAATTGTCTATGTACTTGAGAAATTATGCAGCAAAAAATGCTAACTTTTTTTTTTGGGGGGGCAAACTTTAACTTTCCATTGATCAAGCATAAAAGAGTATTCACAGAAATGTACATACACAAAAATTCCAAACTAGAACAGGCACTTGCGTTTTAATACTTCAATCATTACCTTTTTTTAGAGATACAGTATATGATGAGACTGGACATGTCATTTAGCGTGATTGGTGGCAGTGTGACTTGATTTTTCCTTCCTTTTGCTATTAAAAGGGTATTAACTGTTAAAGGAGTTCATTAGCTGCATTCTTTTTGGATAAATGGATCCTTAATCCTATTCTCCAATATTTACAGAGCTTGAAGACAAGAACTCTCCCTTCTGGATTGCCTGATGGTAACATGCCTCGCATGCAGTACCCACTGGAGACATATATGGATCAAGACCCGCTGTCACCCCCTGAAAGTTACCCTATGCCGGACGCGGGCTTGCACCATTCAGAGAATGCTACATATAATGGTTATGCTGGCAAATCAGTTGAAGAAAAGAGAGAGTCTCTGGCGGTGACTCGTAATACCCTCGACCTTTTCTCCAGCATATTGAACTCTGAGGACGATCAAAAACCAGCTAAGGTCGTGCCACTTTCATACTTGCATCTGGCATTTTCATCTGACATGCGCCTTGTGTTATAAATTGATCCTTGTGAAAACCTTCTTTTGCATGAAAGCAAGCACATACATGTTAGCATTGTTTTAGAACATGTTGCTGTCATAAAATTGACAAAATTTTATTTTCACAGTAGGAATATAATAAAAATTGATGAAGATATGATGTGGTTTGCAGAATGAACTGACAGACAGCATGTTGGAAAATTGCAAGCAATCTCTGCCCGTCATTCAGGGAATCGTAGAAAGCACCGTCGATGATGAGGGTTTGCTATTTGAGGCTCTAAGTATCCACGACGAGCTTCAACAAATTATTTCTAGATATCAGCAAATGGAAGATCCCCTCGTGCCTGGTGGAACTGAGCCAAAACATGGTGGTGCTGGAGGACGCGAGCCAGATGCGTCTGGTATTAAAGAAGGCAGTTCCTTAGTGCAGGTTCAAAATCAAAGTGAAACTGAAAGAACGGAAGTTTCAAAAGTCGAGTCCGGGAGTGACAATCTGAGGAGCGTTCTTCTCGAGAGCGGTGGTGTCGAAGGTGGAGCAAAAGAGAGACTGGACGCACATTGAAGTATTTTGTTTGTGGATGCTGTTGTTTTTCGTTCAGTAGAGTAGCCCAAAAGTATGTTATAATAATCATTTGGCAGTATGTTCAGGTGAGCGGTTGATCAAGCTATGATTAGTGAAACTTTGGCCTTAATGTGATAATTTTATTTGACCTCCTTCCTTTCTCTGATCTTCATTTCACTCGTTGGAGCGTGTTAAAGGCAGTCGTGATTTGAATTTGATGCTATAGCAAAGATGCTACTATATGGGATTGGCTTTCTTTTGCTTGTAATTGATTGTTTTTTTCTCGTCATGGATCCTATTGGACTTCGTCGTTTATGGTCTGCTTGTTTCTTCAAGGCGCCTTCATTCGCATAGCCCGGCACGGAACCGGTAGTTTAGCCTCCGGCTACGCTGGAGCTTGATCAAAAGCGCGCTCTCAAGCCATAAAACCATCAGGCCAAACCCAAAAAAAAAAAAAAAAAAAAAAAAACTTATTTACGAGTAGTAAATACTAGCAATTTGAAAATAAAATTTGGCCATTGAATAAATGTATTTACTTCCCTCGGAGGTTGGTCCAAACAATGATTAATACTTGGAAAAAATTAAATATGGGATTAATACTTTAATAAATGGATCTATTTGAAAGAAATTACTTTAAAAAAAATCAAATCTGAGATTCTCAAGATACGTTTTTTTCGATTACTTTTATTTTACATAAAATCATAAATTATAAGTGTTAACAATAAATAAAACAATCTTCAATCGAAGACAAACTCTTAGATAACATGCTTGTGATAAGTATCATAATTAGATCTTTTGGGAATCATGTTTAAAAAATATTTTTTAAAACTATTCTCTGGATATTCACCTTCAATTGGATATGTTTGGATTGAAATGTTTTGAAATAAAATAATTTATTTCATAAATTTTAATTATTTTTTTATTTTATATATATCAAGTACAGTAATTATTTTAAATAAATCATCTAAATAAAAACTTATCGAAACAATTGATCGTTCCCTCATTTAGTGTAGTGTGTGTTGTACATTTGTACACAGAAAAGAAAGAGGGAAAAAAAGAAAAAGAAAAAAAAATGCAGGTATAATGTGTCAGGAAAAATCGTCCTTTCCCTACGCTTTTCAATCGTGCGTGACACTCTTCTACGAAGTAGCAATTTACTTCATAGACGAAATATTTACCCCCAAAATGCTCCCCTAAGATTCATATCCCGCCAAAATTCCTTCCTCTTCTCCTCACTGCTCACACAGTCCAAACCCTAGAAATTGAAATTGCCATTCCACATTACAGATTTCAATTCTGTTCACGTAAATCCGGGGAAAAAAAGTTACACCTTCACTTATTAAAAATTCTCCCATCTTCCAGACTATTTTTGATTTCCAAGCCCATCCCGCCATGCCACCGGAGAAAATCCCTCCGGGCAAGATCCTCCGGCTGGAGCTCGAAAACTTTAAGTCCTACAAAGGCTTCCAAATTATTGGACCGTTCTACGACTTCACAGCCATAATTGGCCCCAACGGTGCCGGCAAGTCCAACCTCATGGATGCTATTAGCTTCGTCCTGGGCGTCCGTACTGGTCAGCTCCGCGGCGCGCAGTTGAAGGACCTCATATACGCTGTTGATGACGGCGAAAAAGATCAGAGAGGTCGTAAAGCTTTTGTGCGGTTGGTTTATCGGTTGGATACCGGTTCTGAATTTCAGTTTACGCGTACAATTACTAGTGCTGGTGGTAGTGAATACCGGGTTAATGGTGAAATTGTCAACTGGAATGATTATGATAAAAAGCTAAGGGACTTTGGTATTCTTGTTAAAGCACGGAATTTTCTCGTTTTCCAGGTTGACTCCACTGCCCTTTCTTTATAGTGCTGTACTATGCTTCTGTTAATGGTATGAATTATGGGATAAACGGGAAATTTAAGTGATATTTCAGTGATTGAGACTATTTTGAAACCATATAGGAATTGTAGATATTTCAGTGCGCTTGCTGTTTTAGTTTCAATTGAAAAGAAGATTGATGCATGCTCTAGAAATAAACTTGGAAATTAGAGTGACTCAATCGGGTGAGCTAACTCTTTTACGTTTTAACTGGGATTCTGTTTCAGACATACTAATAGTTTCTACCTTGTGTCCCGTTTTTAGGAGGGGCAGTGCAATGGTGTGGGTTTCTGACCTTTCAAAGTTTTGATAGCACAAGATTATGGTTGGCCCCAAGTTTCAGTTTAAAATCATCCAATTGAGAAACAAGATATAAAGTGTTCTCCAGATTTAAATTTGTAGCTGTAGATAGTGAATGAGGCTGGGTTATTGTCTAAAATGGTCAGGTCTCTAAAGTAAATGGAGGATGTTCTTGAGATTTGTTTTTGGTTGCATTGTACCATTTTCAGCCTTCTAAGTTGAGCAATTAATACAGGGAGATGTGGAGTCAATAGCATCAAAAAATCCTAAAGAACTTACTGCGCTGCTTGAGCAAATCTCTGGCTCTGAAGAATTTAAGAGGAAGTATGAGGAGTTGGAAGAAGAGAAAGCCAAAGCTGAAGAAAACTCAGCACTTGCTTATCAGAAGAAGAAGACGATAAAGCTGGAGGTAAAGCAGAAGAAAGAACAAAAGGAAGAGGCTGAGAAACATCTTCATTTGCAAGAGAAATTGGTATGGTTCAAGTTCTTATCAAAGTGTTTATTGTCATTTTTAGGCATTTGTCCATCCTTATGGATAAGTGCTCACGATCTTATATATTCTCAAGCTTTAGCATTCTGACTTTTTGTTTTCTTTGTTTATGTTCTGTTGTATAAGTATTTAAGTGTGCAAGGTTTGTCATTTTGCTCTAATTTTGAGTTTTGTTGACTGGTATATATATATATGTGTGTGTGTGTATATGTTCAAGGTTACTTATTTTGCTTTAGTTTTGCAATCTGTTATGCATTTGCTTCCCCAGCATCTAGTAAACTTATACGTGTGGCACTAAAATGTAAATCTACCTGATTTCATCACCCATAGGTCTATTTTGGTTTATATTGTCTTGCTTCTTTTTTCTTTTTGTTTTTCTTTTATCAAGTGGTTCTGCAGTTGATTTTGGTCTACTCATTAAGCGGAAAATCTTTCTCTAGTGATTCCGTACATGACAAATGTAATTCTTCTTTGACCAATGTAATTCTTTGCTTTTGATATATGCTTTTTTGTTCAGTGTAAGGTTAGCATCATGCTTAGTTTCTATATTACAAGTAGAGTTCGATTTCTCAAAAAGTTCTCTGCATTCATGCTTTTACAAATTTTGCATGTGATTGCTTGATACAGTTATGGTTTTAACCAGAATCTCTCTGACTATCTTCCCCGTTGGCCTAAAGAAGAAACTGTTCTATTGAACTCTTGGCATTTTTGTTGAGCACAAGTTTTCTTTTCCTTTTGCAGAAATCTTTGAAGCAAGATCATTTTCTGTGGCAATTATTGACCATTGAGAGGGATATTGAAGAGGCTAATGAGGATCTTGAAGCTGAACAGCGAAGTCGCAAAGAAATTGTTGATGAACTAGGCAATTATGAAAGTGAATTAAGCAAAAAGAAGAAAGAACAGAGTGTATATTTGAAAGAGACTGCACAATGTGAAAGGAGAATTGCTGAGAGAAAGACGAGACTTGATAAGAATGTAAATTTTACTTCGTGGGTTAAATTTGCTGTCATATGTGATTGTTTTTAGCTATTGATTTTCCTGATGCTGATGTCCTAGTGGCTTGAGAATGAAATTCGTTGCATGGTTGTCGTTGGATTTCCTGTACCTAGATTTGCTGGGTTTTACTTGCCTCTGGTTTCCAGTAGATGGGTGCACCACATCTTAAAGTCATGATATACTTTTGACAATTTTTGATTTGCCTTTTCTGCATCTTACTGAGCTTGCTCAGGAGTTTGCTAGTATCTTTTGTAGGTTTGAACGATTGTATGTAGTATTTCATTGTTTTCCTGAATTGTTGCCTAGGGTTTCTTCTTATGCCATTGAAATACGGGTTTCCTGAATTGTTTTCCTTGACATGGATTTTCTATTACAGCAACCTGAAATTCTTAAGCTAAAGGAAGAAGTCTCACGCTTAACCATGAAAATCAAGAGTACCAGTAAAGAGCTTAACAAAAAGAAAGAAGAGAAGCTCAGGCATGTGGAAGAAATGGCGAAACTTCAGAACGACTTGCAAGATCTCATCAAGCAACTGGATGACTTGCGTGAAAAGGGACAGGATGCTGGTGAAAAACTGCAATTAGCTGATAGCCAGTTGGAGACATATCATCATATGTGAGTCACTTTATATTATAGTTGAAATATCCTTTTGCACATATTTCCTGTACTGAAGACCTGTACTTTTATTAAGCGATACTTCATGTTATGTAGAATGTTGTTTACATTTATATCAGAGTCCTATCTGAATTCAGATTTTTTGAATTTAATTTTAATCATCCGAAAACAGTCGTCTTGTTGGAGTTAATGATTTTAAAATGAGCTAAACTTTCTGGAATTGTATCTAATTTTTATTCTCCAGCAAAGAGGAGGCTGGGATGAAAACTGCAAAGCTGAGGGATGAGAAGGAGGTGCTAGATAGGCAACAGCATGCTGATATTGAAGCTCAGAAGAATTTGGAAGAAAATCTTCAACAGTTGAAAAATCGAAAGCAAGAGCTTGAGGCTCAGGAGAAACAGATGCAAGCAAGATTGGTGAAAATTCTAGGTACAGTTGACAAGCAGAGGGAAGAACTTGCAAGAGTGAGAAAGGAACAGCGTGAGATGAAAGATAAACTTGATGGATCCAAGTTAGTGAGCTTCACTGTAGATATCATTCATAATGTTGAATTACTCAATTAGTTTGTCAATGGGCCACTTTGAAAGCATTTCCAGTTTTCTATATGTGCCTCTTTTTTCAAGATTTATTTGCATACCATTTTATCATGTTTCACTTAATTTGCATTCGCTTATGCAGACGGAAACATGAAATGTTGAAAACAAAAATTGATGAGTTAGAGCAGCAACTACGTGAGCTGAAGGCTGACAGACATGAAAATGAAAGGGATGTCAGGTTTACTCAAGCAGCTGAAACTCTGAAACGCCTCTTTCCAGGTGTTCATGGTCGCATGACTGAACTCTGCAGACCAACACAAACAAAATATAATCTTGCTGTCACTGTAGCTATGGGCAGATTTATGGATGCAGTTGTAGTTGAGGATGAGGACACAGGAAAAGAATGTATTAAGGTACCATGTGGTGGGACTGCTTAATTTTTTATCAAGCAACCTATTATCCTTTTTGTTTGAGGTTACTGATTCTTTTCATTCACTGATGTTATCCATATCAATCTTCTATCATGTTGCTTGGTGGTTAGGATAGTACATCTGTGGTGGGAAGGATATCCTGTGCAAAGTTCCCCTCTGATCCTTCCTCTTTATTGTTGCCTTCCTCTCCTTTCTTATGCGAACACTTATAACCTTTTGTTGAGGGCTTGAATATGTCTCAAAGGGGTTTGGTAGACATTGAAAATAGTATCATTTGATGATATGCTCATTACTGCTTAATGTCTGGTTCTCTATTGAACTGATGCTTCTTTCTAGGCGTTCAATATAGGGAATAATTTATCTGTAAGTTTTTAGGCCATTCCTCCTTTATAGGATAGATCATAGTTTAACGTATCTACATTAATTTAATCAAACTGAAGTTACATGTATTGGGCCAATTTCCACTATGTTGCCAGATTTGAGATGGTCCAAATGATTCTCAAGTGCCTTGTATTTGTGTTCAGTCTCTGTTTCAATTGTGTTTGATTTGATCTTTATTTACAACTTTTCTCGTGGTGACTTGTCTCTTGGATCTGTTTAATTCCTGGGATGTTGTGCCTGTTAATCTAATGTAATTGTTGACATTGGGATTTGCATTATTGTAGTTTGGTTATTTAACTTTGATCTACCATTTCAAGCTGAGCTTACCTGTTTACAGTATTGGAAGGCACAAAAGCTTCCTCCTCAGACCTTTATACCTCTCCAGTCTGTCCGTGTAAAGCCAATTATTGAGAGGTTGCGCACCTTAGGGGGGACGTCAAAGCTGGTTTTTGATGTTATAGAATATCCTTTTTGAACTCTTTTAGTTTTTCTATAATGTTGATTTTTCTGATATTGTTTCTCATCTTGGTGAAATATCTTGTGTAGCCTGTTGCTGGATAACTTTTAAAGGTAAAATAGGATGCTGGAACATGTTAGCTTTTGTAGCTTGGGATGATCATTCTATTTTTGGTATCTGATTAATGATTTACACTGAATAATTGTCAGGATAAGAATACATCAGGGACTGATTTTAGTTTTGCTGTAAGATTTTGTTAGGGTTCCCATCTTCCTTCCATTAGGAGACAAAGAAAGATAACAGAAGAAGCACACAGACATTCTCACCCTCAACCATGAAGCTTAAAGGATTAGGGGGGAAAAATTTGTAATCTGATTGCTGGGCCATCTGGAGCTCATTTATCTCAATTTTTGTGTTTATGGGATCTGTTGTCTCTCTCCGTTGAGATCAAACAGAATGCTTTATTCTTCAATTCTGTAATATTATATGAAATTGGACTCCAAGCCCACGATTTCTGTTATCGCTTAACCATCACAAGTTTAATCCAGTATTGGAAAAGGCCATCTTATTTGCAGTTGGAAATACTTTGGTTTGTGATGACCTCAATGAAGCTAAGCGTCTCAGTTGGACAGGAGAGAGGTTCAAAGGTAAACAGCTTTATAATTCGCCAAGGAAGTATCAGATTTTCATTTATTCTAAACGCTTCTTTTTTGTTTGCAGTTGTCACTACTGATGGGATCCTTTTGACAAAATCTGGTACGATGACGGGTGGTACAAGTGGTGGAATGGAAGCACGTTCACATAAATGGGATGACAAAAAAGTTGAGGGTCTGTTGGGCTGTTTGTTAATTTCATTTATGTTATGCTAATTTATTTCTGCAATACTTGATGCTTATTTTTCTATACACAGGGTTAAAGAAGAAAAAAGAAGGTTATGAGTCAGAGATGGAAGAGCTTGGGTCAATAAGAGAAATGCAGCTGAGAGAGTCTGAAGCCTCAGGCAAAATTAGTGGACATGAAAAGAAAATTCAGTATGCTGAAATAGAGAAGGTTGCGTAAATGATGATTGTTTTTCACATGCTTAAACTAATTGTTTTTCTTGGGGATAAAAATTAATGATGATGTGGTAGCAGTTCTTTCTGGTAGTAGAACATGCAATTCATTATATGATCAAATCAAGAACAAATAAAGGTTTATGGATTAAATAGGGTTACTGTTTTTCTTTTGTTATTTTAGAGCTCATTTTGTTGGTGGACTAGATTAGGGATGGCTTATCCCATTTAAATAAGTTCTCATTGTTGGGTTTGTAATGGATTGTTTTACAAGATATGCTAGAGAGAGTTCAAAATCATAGAGGATATGGAAAAATATTACTGAAAGTGAATCCTTCCTACTCTCTCAGTTCGATAATATTGCCTTATGTGTTGATCATGTTTCTCTTGCAGAACAGTATTGAGGACAAGCTTTCCAAGTTGGAGTCGGAAAAGCGAAATATTGATGAAGAAATAGGTCGTGTTATGCCTGAACTTCAGAAGGTGCTCATATTCTTCATTACCTTTTAACTTGCAAACTGCATGATGCTTGTGACGACTGATTTTTGATTACTCGCTTGCAGTTGGAAAATGTGATAAATACAAGGAATATAAAAATTGTATCACTAGAGAAGAGGATTAATGATATTGTTGATCGGATCTACAAGAAATTTAGTGAGTCTGTTGGCGTGAAAAACATCCGGGAGTATGAAGAAAACCAGCTCAAGGCTGTTCAGCTAATGGCTGAACAAAAGCTTGGCTTGCTTAATCAGCAATCGAAGTTGAAGTACCAGTATGTATTCGATACTTTTCAGGCTATTGAGTCTGCCCGCTTTTTTATTTTGGCTTCATCATATGTAGTCGATTTCGTTTTAAACCTCAAATACTAGTGCAACTGCTATCTACCTACAGAGGTATCAGGACATTCGAACTGCTAGTCGATTTCGTTTTAAACATCATATGTAGTCTATTTCCTCTTTGGGACATTCCAATGGTTCATTTCATTCTGCATCTGATATCATTCTTTGAGCATGGTACTTGTACTAGACTAGCAAATGTCATGGTTGTTTGTCTGTGCACCATCTGCTAGCCAACATTTTCTTAGGATGCCTTCCGATGTAGGCATAACGTGCATGGATGTCTGGCATTGTGTTTGATTGAAGCGGGGTGTTATTGCGCTGAGACTTTTCATTGTGCAATATGCATTGTTCATTTTCTGTATATATACCCTGGTCTTTATGTTATTGTTTTTGGAATTTTCGTACAATCTTATTTGTGCAATTTCTTTACCTGTGGCTAGGTTGGAGTATGAGCAGAAGCGTGATGTTGACATACGATCACGGATTGCCAAATTGGAAGCAACACTCGGGAATTTGAGAAGTGCTTTGAAAGATGTTGAGAAAAGAGAGATTGAGTTGAAGTCTTCCATGGAGAAATCTGGAGATGAGATTGATCGTCTGAAGAAAGAAGTACTAGGTAAAGTACAAGCTGAAAATGCTAAAACGATATCATTTTTTGTCATAGGAATATTCCACTTCTGTGACTTTTTGGAAGAGTATGGCATGATTCGCCATAGATGTGTTGAATAATTATTTGCCTTCCTTGTTTGCAGAGTGGAAATCCAAATCTGAAGAGTGTGAAAAGGATGTACAGGAGTGGAAGAAAAAGATTTCTGCTGCTACAACTAGCATAAGCAAACATAATCGTCAGATAAAATCAAAGGTTTGTGATCTTCAGGTTACTGTATTATCTATCTCTGTGGACTAGCAACATGTTCATGGTAAACCATAAATTTACAATTTCCCCCCATGCCCCAAGGAAGGAAAAAAAGTGTTTGGCATTTAGAAGCTCTGTGTGAAGGAAATGAATGAATTTACAGGAGGCACAGATTGAGCAGCTAAATTCGCGGAAAATAGAAATACTGGAGAAATGTGAATTGGAGCATATAAGTATTCCAACTATATCTGACCCAATGGATACTGGAGAGCCAACACATGGTCCAGTTTTTGATTTTAGCAAACTAAGTAGAGCTCAACAGCAGAATATGAATCCGTCTGAGCGTGACAAGCTTGAGGCAGAATTCACAAAAAAAATTGCTGGCTTAATGTCAGAAATTGAAAGAACAGCTCCAAATCTGAAGGCTCTTGATCAATACGAGGCCTTGCGAGAGAAGGAAAAAATCATACTAAAAGAATTTGAAGGGGCACGACAAGCAGAGTTGAGAGTAGCTAAAGAGTTCAACAATGTCAAGCAGTCCAGGTATTAATCTTCTCTGCCTGGTGTTAATGAATTTACACACTCATGATTGTACAACACTGTGTGAGTGTGTTTTTTTCTTCCTTTTCTTGCCTTGCAACTAAATTGCCATTAGATGTTTCAAGATATTTAATCTCTGTTCGACAATAAACAGAGGAAGAATGTGGGATCTTAGTATGGCTTCTGTGTCAAAATGTAATGGAAGCAGCAGTTAAAAGAAACATGGGATCAACCATGATAAAGTGACATTTTATGCTTAGGCCAAGTGTTCTTTTGTTGTTTAGTGTTTCAACAGTGGGGAAGACTGTTATGGAACTGAAGCACAAATGCTAGCTGATCATCATTAGGAGATTGATCTCCTTTTGTGTTTGATAAGTGGAAGTTAGATCAGCAGATAATCTTTTAGTTGGAAACCTTTAGCCAATATGATGGAAAGAAAGAACATTGTACCTAAACTCAAGTGCTGCACAAAGTGCTGGTGATTCTCTTGTTTGAAAATTTGTGCTATGAAGACCACGGAGTTTTGATTAATACTATGTGCTCATTGCAGAGTTTCTGTATGTGGTGGTCATTGTGAACCTTGAGCGCAAACAAGAGATGCGGTTTTTTTGAGAAGGAAATGAAAATTAAAACCTTGTCCTGAGATTTCCTCATGATTGAATGAAAGTTTTGGTCTTGCACCAATGTATTTTGCACCTTATAAAATGCAGGAAGCGATACAGGCAAGTGGTACACCAGTAGAGATAGATAATCTGTGAATCTTGAGGAACTCTACATGTCTAATTTTCTTGGATGCCCTGTATGCTTGTAAAATATGAACAAAACAATAATGATTTGCAGTTACCAAAGGTTAAAATTTTATCATTTTCCCTTTTACATTTGCATAATGTTCATTCACGTGTAAAATCTGGAGAAATATGACGACCTATTTTAGATGGCCAAATTTTGTATGTCGAATCTGATGAACAGTGTTTGTTAGGTATAGCTGTTTATCTATATTCTTCGGTTACAGGTATGAAAAATTTATGGAGGCTTTCAATCACATCTCTGGTAATATTGACAAGATCTACAAACAACTCACAAAGAGCAATACCCACCCCCTTGGTGGGACGGCATACCTAAACTTGGATAATGAGGATGAGCCATTTTTACATGGGATAAAGTACACGACTATGCCCCCAACAAAGCGTTTTCGTGATATGGAACAACTGTCAGGGGGAGAAAAAACAGTTGCTGCACTCGCATTGCTATTCTCCATCCACAGGTAAGTTTGAACCCCTTCACCTAGTCTGGGGATCATGTTGGTTAACATCTAGTTTCTTCAGTCTGCATTTGGATACCTTCAACATTGACTGATACACGACTGGATTAGTTGTGACTTGGTATAGTATATTATATATCCCTTGAAATCTTTGAATTTTTTTCTCTGTTTTTCGTCATTTCATGTTGCTCGTATCCTGAGCTAATTTGTAGCTTTTATGCTTCGCTGTCTTCATTGAGCATAGTGGCTTTCTGCTGTCAAGTGTCAACACAGTTTTTTGAGTACCTGAACTAAGATGAACATGTTTTGTTTTTCTTCTGTTAACGCACTTTTCATGACCAATCAAAAGTGTTGCACTTTTCATGGGTTTCCTGTTCTTGTGGTTATTGTCCTTGTATTTCCAGTTATAAAGCCTCGCCATTTTTCATTTTGGACGAAGTGGATGCTGCGTTAGATAATCTAAATGTTGCCAAGGTTGCTGGATTCATCAGATCAAAATCATGCGGAGGAGCCAGAATCAATCAGGACGCTGAGGGAGGAAGTGGTTTCCAGAGTATAGTGATTTCACTAAAAGACAGTTTTTATGACAAGGCTGAAGCTCTGGTTGGGGTTTACAGGGATTGTGAGATTGGGTGAGGCTCCTTGAACTAGTATTTAACAATTCTTTGCTCGTCTATCTCTGTAGTTTTTCTGGCATGTCCACTTAACAACAAAATATTTATTTTCCAGTGGCTCGAGGACGTTGACATTTGATCTGACAAAATTCCGAGAATCCTGAGGTTCTGACTCTGAATCGCTGATTATCCTGGAATATTTTCATGTACATACAAATTGGGAACTGAGTTTGTCAGGCGAATAGAGATGTTCATTTTGGACAGGAGAGTGAAACCATGAGAAGCAGAGCAGCTGCTTTTGTATATTAATTCCTGTTTTTTTTTTTTTTTAACTCTGATGTGCACAGGCCGTGTAAATTGGTGTACCATTTGGTGACGAGGATCTGTAAAGGAAAGGAATTGCTTTAATTGTCACGCTGCAATCTTAGGTTTTTGAACTTGTTCTCCCTCGGATTTACTGTTTTCCTATTTTCATAATGATCATGCTCGATGCGTCCTTCGGACGTTGTTTCTGCTGGTATTCATTTTGATTTTAAATGTATCACGTAATGCTTTTTCTTGGTAGAGGTAAAAATTTTCAATAAACAGTAAAGAAATGCTGGTCAAACCAATGATGTGAACTGATTGTCTATAATATCCAATAAAGGCTTTATAGCATTAGCAACGGTTGGTATGTTGAGATTTGAGCGAGGTGTGAAAAGATTAAAACACGGAACGGGTGTGCGAGTTCTCCTGAATCTGGACTGGTTGAATAATCATCACATGGAATCTGTTGCATATTTTATCTAATTTTAGATGATTGGCAACGCCAAGAGATTGAGCGGTTATTTTGATGCTTGATATCCAGGATTTTGACATTTGATCGTTGCCCCGCAAAACTAGCTCTTCGCTCGCGTTTGATGCCTATGGCAACTGTTCTTTCAAGCTAGTCTTTCAAATAGAATGCGTCCGTGCCAGCTCAGCAACGGCAGATTGCTTTTTTTTTTTTACCTTAAACGGCTAACTGATTTTTAGTAATCAATTGATGACGAAGACCCCATATTTGGCAACAACAAAATCAATCAGTTATGTTTAGTAGTTTCAAAATGAAGGCTGTTGTTTCGGGGAGGAGCGCAAAAGTTTGTCATTTTGGATATTACTGTCCAAAGTTTCGAGTCATCTATCTAGCTCCCCTTACCACCTCCAGTCGTTCTCGGGTCGTTCCCCAGCCACCAGTGCTCTCACGTCCTGCAGCCGGAACCTTGGCCGGCACAGGGCGTCAAAATGCCCGAGGATAAGGCCCTTTCCAAGTCAGAGGCAAGGGAGGATGGCAGCAGCCCAAATGAGTCCGAGTCATCAGAAGAAGAAATCTGCGATCAGGCCCCGCTGCCTTCACAAAATGATCAGACCTGTCAAATGAAAATGAACGCATCGCGCAAGAAATCTTTGCTCGAATTTAGGTGCAGAGTTGAAGATGCAATTCTTGGCAATTGCATTTTTGGGGCCAAAGGAAATGCTAGAACCAAAGAGAAGTCGAATAAGGACATTACCTTATGGGGCGTTCCCTTGTTACCTAGTAAAGGTCACGAGGCCACGGACATTGTCCTAATGAAATTCTTGAAAGCTAAAGATTACAAGGTCTCTGACGCATTTGCCATGCTTTGCAAGATGATGAAATGGAGAAGGGATTTTAAAGTGGATGGAATTCTTGAAGAAAACCTGTGTCCTAAGCTGCAATATATGTGGCGAATAGAAGGTGTGGACAAGGAAGGCCGCCCCATATGTTACCTAACTTCCAAGGATTTTTCCGACAGGGAAATGAACAAGAAACTTTTGAGGGCAGATGGGAAATTAGAGGAGTTGCTTAGGTGGAGGATTCAGTGTATTGAAAAGGGAATCCAAATGCTTAATTTTAGTCCCGGAGGGGCAAACTCTATTCTTCAGATTACAGATCTCAAGAATGCACCAAGACAAAGCATCAAAGAAATGCGGTGGTTTTGCAATAAAATGATAAAGTTGATTCATGAATATTACCCTGGGATCATGCACAAGAACGTAAGTCTATTCTATCACATTAATCATTATTCTATGTGGTGAAAGGTGTTATGCGAGTCATATTTGTCTTAGATAATAGTATGTGATTTTGGTTGTTAAACTTCGTGTACAACGAATGCAGTTAATCATAAACCTTCCACTCTGGTACTGTGCGGTCAACGCTTTACATCTCAGGCAAATCACAGCAAAAAGCAAGAACAAGTTTATCTTTGTCAGGTCTGCGAAAGTCACAAGTACTCTCCTCAAGTAAGGAAGCTTTGCTATGAAAGCATATACAGCCTAGAATCTAGATACGTTCAATTTCAATTTTTTTCTTTTCTTTTTTTTCCCGGGGGGGGGGAGGGAGGTTGTACGACACTATCACTAATATAATGTCGCTTCATTTTGCAGGTATATCAACCCAGAGAGCTTACTAGCTCAATATGGTGGCCTGAAGAGAGAGAATGACATGGAGTTTTCAACCCTTGACAAAGTTTTAGAGCTGAATGTCCCAGCAAATACGTATGAGCATATTCAGATTCCAGTAAACGAGGTAAAGATTAAATCAAATATTGGTTTATTTTATGCCCTTAAACTAAAACATGAGTTTTGATTAGGTGACTAATATGTCCTTTTTTTTTTTTCAATTTTTGTGGGGGGGCGCAAAGCAGGCTGAAAGGATAATAACTTGGGATGTGGCCATCATAGGTCATGATGCTACCTACAAAGAAGAATTCATCCCAATCGATGATTGCTCATACAAGGTATTGCTTCAAAAGGAGAAGAAAATGGGAGAGGTTGTTAGGAATTCTTTTTACATCAGAGAACCAGGGAACATAGTAATTACCATTGCAAACGGGACATTCAAGAAGAAAAAGGTTTTTTATAGGTACAACAGTAAACCCTGTCAGCCCTTGTATAAGCTCACTACATGAGCATATATTTCTTGCTTGTACATCTCTCTCTCTCTCTTTTCATCCCTTTTCGATTTGTGTGTATATATATATATATATTCGTCTAAATCCTTATTACTTTCAACAATTGATGATGAATTAAACTTATGTTGCACAAAATGCTCTCTTCACATTAGCTTTTGCTTTGCTTTTTTTTTTTTTTGGTTTGTTCCCCTTTTCTTTCCACTCTCTAAGTTATATGAATGTGTTTCAAGTTATACACTGAAATCACAAAAATGTATACGCCATCACGTATTCAAATTTATTGGCAGCTGGAGTCTTGACATCTCTTAGAATGCGCCTTATTAACTCCGCAAATCTTACTTGTTCTTTGTTGCCATCCTTATTTTGTGTTATAATTGTTGAGCTTGGCTTACCATTATAGTTCCGATTATCAAACTGACAGATCGATTACAGCTTTATTCATTCAAACAACCTTATTATTGATTTATATACAAAATTAAATAATTTTTATTACGACGATTTTTTGTGGTAGCAGAAGCACACTAGAATAAGAAGCCTTCTAGTATTATTATCTCAGATGCAAACAGAGATGCACCTCCTCATGCAAGAGGAGTTCTTAAGGGATATATATATCATATTAGTATATCATATATATATATATATATATGAGGTGTAAGCCATGAGAGCTTAGTTGCCATGCAGTGGAGCATGATGGCACAATCTATCTACTCACAACCTATTGCATATGTGTCAGTCCATTGCAAACCAAACACCTTTTCTCCTCCTATGAATCCCATTACTCCCCATTTGCCACCCTCACGTCAGCCCAAAGGTGCCATTTCCTTAATGCCCCCTTAGCCTCTTTATCTGCGGTACAACTGCATACTGGTAAGTTTTCCTTCTTGTCTCTTTTCTTGGGTTTTCTTTGCCTTTTCCATGGCTGCTTCAGTCAGCAGCAGCAGCAGCAAGGCCGGTGCCGAATCCTAAGAATCAATCCCCAACAACCCAGTGGCAAAATCCAAGCAGAAGCTGGAGTAACGGAGTTCTATGACCATAATGACGTTCAGTTCCAATGTGCTGGAGTGGCGGTGCTTCGTCACACCATCAAACCCAGAGGGTTCCTCTTGCCTTCTTATACTAATGCTCCCCTACTTGTCTATGTGGCCCGAGGTAGGTTCCATGCAATTTATTTTAGTACCATCCACGTTCAGCTCGTGATTTTAGTCTACTATCATAATTTTTGTAAAGACAATCACATTCATTCATTATTAGTCAATGGCTTTGATGATGAATCCGGCCGCAGGCAGGGGATTTTTGCGGGCCTGCGATGCCTGGATGTCCCGAAACATTCCAGTCATCCCAATCTCAGTTTGATAGGACATAGAGGTTCCAAGACCGGCATCAGAAGATCGGACAGTGCAGACAGGGTGACATTCTTGCACTCCCAGCCGGGGCAGCTCACTGGGTCTACAATGAGGGAGATCAAGACCTTGTTTTGGTTGTGCTGCAAGACACCACAAACGCAGTCAACCAACTTGACACAGAGCGCAGGGTCAGGAATTCAAACTGATTTCATGTGTGTTAATGGTGTTAAGTTTCTTCTTGATCCATCTTTGCTTAGAAAAGCTAGCTGTTAACCTAATCTAATATAATGACTGACAGAGATTGCCGGGAACCCGGAAGGCCAAAGCCAGGAACAGCAACAAGGGCAACAAGTGCAATGGGGCAAGAATATTTTCAGGGGATTCGATGTCAAGACTTTATCCGAGGCATTTAATGTCAACAAAGAAACAGCAAGAAAACTTCAATCTGAAGATGATCAAAGGGGCCACATTGTTGAAGTTGATCAAGGCCTTCATGTGCTAAGGCCTCCAACTACACAAGAACAAGAAGTGGGACAAGGGCAAGGCTACAATGGCTTGGAAGAAACCATTTGCACCGCCAGGCTCAGGGAGATCATTGACAACCCCTCCCGCACGGACATCTACAACCCACAGGCCACAAGCCGGACGCTTCCACACCGTCAATAGCCTAAACCTCCCCATTCTCAGCTTCTTCAGACTCAGAGCTGAAAGGGGAGTCCTCTACAAGGTACGCACGTAAGAGATGAAACATGTAGAAAACCATGAATGAATTGATAACTAGACGAGTCGTTTTGGTGATGCATGAGGATGTAGAAAAGCATGAATTAATGCTCCCTTCCTTAATCTTTAAATAAATTCTCTATATGTTCATTTTCATTCATTTGGGGTGGCAGAATGCTGTATTTGCGCAGCATTGGTATGTGAACGCGAACGGGGTGATGTACGTGACAAGGGGTGAGGGCAGGGTGCAAATAGTGGACCACAGGGGGCAGTGCGTTTTGGACGAGCAGCTGAGCGAGGGACAGGTGGTGGTGGTTCCGATGAACTATGCGGTTGTGGAGCAAGCTGGGAATAATCAAGGATTTGAGTGGGTTGGGTTCAATACCAATGACAACGCCATGATCAACACCATCGCCGGGCGCTCTTCCACTTTCCGGGGTTTACCCACATCCGTGGTCGCCAATGCATTGCAAATTTGGGAAGATGAAGCACAACAGCTCAAGTTTAACAGGGTGGAAACCATGATCTTCAGCCGTGATCCTAGGTTCTAGGATGTCTAGGTTCGGGAGAGATCAATTAGATAATAATAATAATCGCATGTTCCCTCTTTGCTTTGATCTGATAGTACGTTAAAAAAAAAAAGAGTCCGTAGTGCACTGGTTACGTTGAGGCCTGAGGGGATCCAAGAATAAATATGACACGAACTAAATTGACCATATTATGTGAACGCGCCCTAGCCAATGTTTTCAGGACTGGACCGGACGGTTTGACTGCTTAGACCGTGAACCGGACGTACCATCGGTCTGATCTAGTATCAAACCCGTCAATTAATGAAAAATCGCGAGAAATTGGTCAAACCATATGAACCCTAAAAAACCGTACAAATCTTAACCCGATGATTTTTAAATTTTCAACAAAATGTCAAGAATGAGGCAACTCAAAGTCGAACATGATTTTTTAGCAACTTCATCAGGGTAATTTTTTTTTAGCTTAATTCCTCGTGGTAGCAAGGGGTAATTAATTACACATGATTGTTTAAGTTTTCTGAAACAAAAAATTTTCCCAAGTAAACCAACTCAACTTTTTAACTTGTGGAGAAGAGAATAGGGATAAATCGTGTGAAGCTAGCATTTATTTGCTTACCAAATACTACAAGGGTTACTCTCTTTAGTGACTCACAACATTGGTTGTTAATTTCTTTCTTCTTTTTTTTCTTTTAAAAAATTAAAGACAAGTAAAGAAAAATACTACTTCACCTTAGTGGGGGCTGGGAAAATGCGATTAGGGAAGTAAAAACATTCTCTTTAATCACTTCAAATGTCCTCCCTACGAGTTTAGCTTATTGTTCTTTATAATCACTTTCTATAATCAGTTTTTGCTAGATTTAATGCAAACAAAAAGAAAAGGTAATATTTGAGTAAAATACCCCTTTAAACAGCCGTTTTTTTTTTTTTTTTTTTTGTGAAGGAAATAGCCGTCATTGAAAAGCAAAGGTAAACGCTACTAACTTTACTAGTGTGTTGTTTACCGAAAAAGAAAACAAAAGGAAAAAAAAGAAGAGATAACAGTGTCCAGCGTGGGTCCTTTTTGTCCTTAGACGGAATTACCCTTCCGTGATTGAAAGAAGCGATAATTGCAAAAACCTCCCCTGAGGTTTCTAATAGTTGCACTCACCTCCCTTAAAGTTTGAAAAATAGCATTAACCTTCCCTAAACTTAATATTTTGATAGCAACTTCAGCTCATGTTAGAGAAAATGCCATTAAAAAAGTTTTTTAGGAAGTGAGATGAAAATTTTGTTCCATTTGTACCCTTTTTACCTCTTGTGAGGTAGTATTAATAAAAGAATGAAAAACATTAAGAGATAGAAATAATTACTGAAACTCAAATGATATATGTGCAAAAAAAACAATAGCAACAGTAAAATTTGGAAGAAACAACAGACATATGTTCAGAAATATGAGGTTCTAAAGCATATAAAGAGACTCTTGATCAAGTAAAAATATTCACCTTTAATTAATATAAGAGAGTTTCCTATTGTTATACTTTATAGTATATCGATCTCACACTATTTACAATATTTCATACACAGTTATGTTTTTTTATGATTGACACAACAATTTCATCATACTATAACTAACACCACAATTTTGTGTATTAAGTTGAGACGACAAAGGATTAGTTACCTATCATCTTTTGATTGCTATAGATTTTAAACAGAAAAATCTTCAGATTTTGTATTGCTTCTGCTTCTCTTCTATGTAAAAAAAAATATACGATTTGCATTGTTCTCTCAAGTGATGTTCATCACAAATGGCACAATGTTGGAGTATCAAAATGGTACCATTTTGTAAATGCACTTACAGTGCCTAATAAAACAAAAAAATAACTGTTAATTTTTTTTAATTAGTTACGTTAGATTTATTTATTGTCCTAATTTTTTTTGCCTCAAATTTGTTTACTAACAACATTAAACTCGTAGGGTATATAGGTAAATTTATCCTATCTTATGCCAACTATAAGCTCTAAATTCATGATATGGGAGGTTAGTGCTATTTTTTAAATTTTAAGAGAGGTGATTGCAATTATTAGAAACCTCAAGGGAGGTTTCTATAATTATCCCTTGAAAGAAAAATCCCCGGAGAAAGGAAAGGATGGAAACGTCCACAAAAAAATGAAAATGTCAGTCCGAAGACAAAAAGACAGCGGCATCTGAGTTCGAAAAAGTATAGGGGGAGCAAGACACAGCGGCAGTGGCAGTACATATATCATATACTATGATATACCACTGTGTAAGACCCAACGTGCTCCTCTTCCCAAAGTGGTCGGTCCCGTTACCGGTGCGGTAACCATTCTCCCTTTCCCCTTTCTAGTTTCTGCCCGGATCTCAAATGGAGCACTAGTTTGTTTCTGCCCAGATCCAAAAACTCAAATTTATATATAAGTATTTCCCCACTCGGTGTTGCATGGAAAACCCAACAACTTAGATGCGTAAGTAGCGCTAGGAATTTTTTCTTTTAATCAGTTCCGAGATGGTGACATTATTGTTAGTTTGTTGTTTGAGTCGTCGACATCTTGTTTCCTCTCTCATCGTTTGCTTCTTGGCGGCGGCGGCTGCGGCATCAGCAGCAGCAACAACTCCAGGGTTTGTCTTCGCCAGAGCCAGAGGAAAATGCACTCCTCAGTAAGTTGAAGTTCCCCTCCCTCTTCACGGACCTCACCTCTCCTTTATCACTACTTTTTTTTAAAATTTTTTTTTACTATTTCTATTGCGGTATCGGTAGGTAGTGTTCTTTTTCTTTTATGAACTCAAATTTTGTATTCTAATTTTCATTTTGGGTATTTATTAACTATTATTTCATTTGCATCATTATTCACGACTATCAATCAGGGGATAATGGAGGTAGATATGGGACGAGACGTTGTACCTACTAATAATGATTTTTGGCTAGAATGCTGTAGGAGTAATTAAAATAATTGTATATGTTTTTTGGGGCAGATACTGGAGCAGCAGAGCAGAGTCGTGGCCGAAAATGGTTCCCCAGATGTCTACGGTATCAAATGTATTTGGTTCCAGGGCCTTCGAGAGATTCAGGTACGATCTGACGCTATTAGAAGCAGCATCCAGAAGCGACGACTTGGGCAACGCTTTTGCTGGGCTGGTCAAGGAGTCCACCGCCGCACTCCTCAACTCCTATGCCCGGAAGGGCTATCCCTACTCCGCTTGGGACATCAAGACTTTGGTGATCCAGGCTTTGGTCTCCAAACAGGCCGCTGCCCTTCAAGCTCAACGCTTTCGCCATGCCAATCAAGCTTGTAACCACTTTCATTTCTAGTTCTCCCGTTTTGATCCTGAATTTTTTTTGTGTCTCTCAAGTATTCTAATTCTTTTCTGTGGATCCCTATATATCTTTCTTTCGTGGTTTCTGTGTGTGTGTGACAAATGATTTTGCTCAGCTTATTTCTCTCCTTTTCTGCGAACCCATAATTAATTGATCAACCTTTTGGTACGGCTGCAAAACGTTACGTATCTGGGTAATGAGACCCTGCGATTTCCAATTCTCGAGGAGCGATGATAAACCGCAAGTTCTCAAGTGCTATCTCCGCCCACTTTCTTTGGAGTGGATTTATCGTTCCATGGACTCGCATGATTTTTTTTATTGGGGCTTGCGTCTCTGAGTTAGCATACCTGAGGTAAAACAAAAAATCTTCCCCGGAGGATATAGAGGGTATTTACCATGACAAGCAAGTAAAAGTTGAGGATGGAGTAAATAATCTACTATTTAACAGTTACCTTCGCACACCTTAAAGTCTTAATTTGCAAGTCATATGGTTGGCTCAATGATGGTAACGGAGAATGATGGAGCAAATTATTACTTCACTATGATTAAAAGATATACCTTTCATCCCCCTAACGTTAATTTATTTTTTGAGCAAGGTATTATGTTAAAAATAATAATCAAGTAAGAGGAAAAAGTCCATTAAAATACTTGCAAAGCTGTTTCACAAGATAAGATATTTTGAAACCCAAAATTTGCATGTATCGTGCATTCAACCGTGATGATGTATATATACTGTCAATATATATAAGATTTATTCTATCAAAATTTACTGTTTTACAGTATTGAACAGCATAAGGTGGGCCTGAAAAGAACATTTTTTGTTGGGCAAAAGGAGGCAATTTTTTAATCTTTGGCCCATACATCCTGATAGCCCGTCCGATCTTAATAGCCCAACATCTTCCGACAATGGGTCTGGCTTCCCTGACCCAATTCGAACTGGAACAGACCGCCCTAAACAGCTAAAACAGAGAATCCCCTCCTCCAAGACTCGTGAGAAGAAGGTTAGAAGAACAAGACCTACTTAGAGTTTTCTCGGGGAAAAGGTGGTGGAGAGGAAACCAGGAAATACCCACTAAAAATTTTTCCCCAGAGGTAGTCTTCTGTGAAAAACCTTCTCAGAGGAAGAAGATGGCCAGCAAAAAATTAGTTCGTGATTTGTTTATCGCAAGACAGCCCCTTTTTCGGCAGCTATTAGCACCCCAAATGGTTTTCTTCTTTTCTTTCTATTCTTTTCCCCTTTAGCCTTCTTGTCCTTCTGTTGAAATCCCTCCTCAATAATAATGTTTGTCCTGATTATTGTTTCAAATTACTAAATTTTTGGGCTTTTTTGGTGGTGTAGGTGTCCAGTGGTGCTACAAGATTGAGGTTAACTACACAAGTAAATGGGTTTGGGGTTAGGCGTCAGTTCAGCGTATTTAATGAGTTCTCTAACAAAATTAAGGGGGAAGCTAGCAAGTATGGTTTTTTCCTTCTCTCTCTCTCTCTCTCTCTCTCGTGATTTACATTTTGAGATTTTTGGAAATTCTGATTTTAGCTTCGTTTTATGTTTAATGCTGACTAGAACCGCATGTGTTTGCTGCCACACTAGAAGATTGCAGAAAATATCAAAATAGTAAAATTGTCATTGTTTTGGCGCTTTGTCTTTGGGAGAATTCAGTTTTATATTGGGTTTCTTGTTTTGTGCCACGTGCTGGTTTGTATGGTTATAATGTACGCTTGGTAACATTCTACTGCTGCTGTTATGTTCACATTGAACTTAGCTTAGTTATACTTAGGAATAGAGGCTGTTGCTTTACTAGTTTTGTGGTTAAGCTGATAATATCTAAAGTTGCTTTCTTTTGCATGATGAAGTTAAGTTAATTGGAAAGCAGAACAATATTTGCTTCTTTAAATTTCAGATTATTTCTTGACGTTGCTTCCTTGAGCTTAGATTTTGAACTTCTTTATAAGTTCAGTTGCAAATTCATGGCCTTCTTGTTCTCATATTTTCTAACTGACATGCCGCAAATTGAATGTTAGATTACATATCAATGGATCACCTAGCTATGGTGGACAAATAGATCCCGCTCTGATTCTTTATGACTTTTTCTTCCATCCAATATGTTTATTGCAGGAATCAGGATTTTCAACAGTCAGTCAAGGAATTGAAGGAGAAAGCAGAAGAGCTGAAAGGAGTGAAGGAAGACCTGAAAGCTAGGTAATGTTCCAAAACCCTTGTAGTTTTTTGTTTCAATTTTTCTAGCTTTCCCTTTAGAGGCTGAGACATACTGTTGTATGTCAAGGCTGGCAGACCTTCCATTGGAGATCCTGAGATGGTGAACTGGCGAATGCAGAACGAAGCAGACCACTGAGCAGCTTTACAAGCATGTGGATGGTGTCTGGACGGAAGCCGAATCTACAGCTAAAAAGGTATACACACTGCCTTTATGAGGGTTTCTGGGACTTCTGCTGTTACTAAAGGAACTTGTATCGTGAAACAGAGTGGTGGTCTTGATCATGCCTTGCACAGTTACCAGATATCTGCTTCTGGTTACCACTCTTTGCAGTCAAGGACTAGTAATAGCTAGTCTAGTCACATATGTATGTTGGTTGGTACTAAATTGTGGCATGTTATGTTGACTTTAGGTATATACCAATGTGGAGGAGAAGATTTCAGCTGCTAAAGCCGAGGTTTGTCATTTATTGCACTCTAGAGGTTGATATGATAGATATAAGCCCCAATTCAGGCAAACATGAAATTAACTATATTCTAATTTGTGGTTTAGGTCAAAGAATCATTTGGATTTAGGAAGGAAGAGTCTTCAGAATCTACTAGAGCTTCTGAAAATATTCATTCCGATGGGAAGGACGGAGGTGAAATGAAATTTGGAGAGCAAAAGCAGCAAGAGCAACATCAGCAATCTGGCCCTAGTGACAATGCAGGAGCCTTCTTTGACAAGTTTAAGTCTGGTGTTTCTTCTGTTTCTGCGAAGGCATCAATGGCATTCCAGAAAGTAAAGGAAGCTAAGCCTATTGATATTGTAAAGAAGGGTTATGATATTGTCAAGGATGAGTTGAAAGGAAATGCCGTTAAGAGAAAGCACCTTGAGCATTCTCCCCAAAAAGCAGACCCTTCAATCAAGGTTGGAAAGAGCACTAGGACTGATCTTGTGATCTTACCCTCTAAGCAGTCCAAATGGGGCAAGAAATGGGACACATTCATGGAGAAGGTAAGTACTTCATGGTTTTGGGTGTTTATTTGTTATCTTACATGTAAAGTCTTTGTTTCACTTGCAAGACTCTCCAATCGATGTTGATCTTTTCACTGTTTCAGATGCGCGGTCATCCATTATACAAACGCGTCAGAGGGATGAGCGAACCAGTTGTCACGAAGAGCCAAGAGGTACTTGTGATTATGTTGACATGACTTGTTGGCATTTTATAACATGATCATTTTATTTTGATTTTAATTTAACAACTTGCAGGGAGGAGTGATATGGTGGGATGAATGAGTAAATTACTGACCAAGGATCATTTTGCACAATTTTTTGTTTCCATGTTTTGTTTCCTTTTCTGGGAGGCCCCTCGCCGGGGGGGGGGGGGGAATGGAGGGGCAGGTAGATGGCCATTCCATTTTTCCCCATGCTCTTGGGTAGAAAGTGTAAAACGTTATTGATAAAAATGCTGCAAGAGGCAATTGATAAAGAAAGTACTCATTGTAAATTCCATATTATCTCGATTGATAAAAATGCTGCAAGAGGCAATTGATAAAGAAAGTACTCGTTGTAAATTCCATATTATCTCAATTGTCATTCATCCCGTCACTCAAGCAGTGTTATCATGACTAGTCTTGAATAATTGTTGGTACTGAACTTCAACTGTATTTAGACTGAGGGGGAGGAAAAAAAAGAACAAGAACGATTACTGAATCTAATGACTTGATTTGGCATATATTCCTGGTTATGGTTGTTTAAAGAAGCAAAGCCTTATCTTCTCTCTCTGCACTGCTAATTCATGGGAAAAAAATCAATATAATGTTTATCCTTGGAGGTCCTGGCATTTGATTTCCAGTTTTAGTACTCTGATAAACAGAAAAATTTTCAGCAAGTTGATATCAAGTTTATTGTATGGCTGAATTATCAGATTGCAGAGGATGTAAGGGAGAGATGGGATACCAGTGATCATCCTGTTGTCCACAAAATCCAGGAGTATGTTGTGTTACTACTTTCTAGACTTGTCAGAATTTTAAGATATGTTCATAGTTCTGATTTTACCTATTTATTTTGGCAGTCTAAATGAAACTGTTTTTGGAGAAACAGATACTGCAATGTCATTCAAGGAGATACGTCAAAGAGATCCGTATGGAAAACCTCTACTTTCTGCAAGCTTTTGATGTTTATCAAAAGATACTTCAAAAAATGATATAAATTTGGTATCTTCAGGTCTTTTTCTCTGCCAGAATTTGTGTCTGAGGTTCAAGAAGTGGTAAAACCAGTCTTAAATGCTTATTTCAAGGTGAGTTTAGTCCCATCTACACTCTCATTCCCACATAATGGCCTTGGCATCTTTTCATGCCTGTTGATGTGGATGATAAATTAACATTATAGTCCATCTCCATATACAGAAAGATTTTGAAGTTCTGAAGAAGTATTGTAGCTCCGAGGTGGTTGAACGTTGTAAGGCTGAGCACAATGCTTTTGAAAGCCAGGATATTTTTTTCGATCACAAGGTTGGGGAATTCGAATTGCAATATTTATACAAGTTCAAGATGCATATATGAATGTTGTAAACAGCTTTTTTTGACCTACATATCTGGTTACTTGAGAATTTAGTAGTTTTGATAAATTTGCATCTTTACGTTGCTATTTTCCATTACATGAGAAGTGAATTAGTTAGGGACTCGGAAAAGTATCATCCCAGATAATCACTAGGACATTCGGAAACCATCAAAGTGCCTAAATAACAAGTAGGGTTTGATTAACCATCTTTGACTGTATCAATGTGAAGGTTTGGGGTTGCAAATGCATTATCCCTGGCTTGAAATTTGCTATAATCACTAGCTTGGGATGATGTTGATCATGTCTTGAAGTTATTTAACATGTTTGTTTATTCCAAAATGCCAAATGATGTTGCGTTGCATTTATGCAGATTTTACATATATCAGATGTGGAGGTTAGAGAGACCAAAATGATGGGAGACTCTCCAATAATTATTGTGACTGTATAAACTTCTCTCTCTCTCTCTCTCTCTCTCTGTGTTCCTGAAGTAACAGAATGCTGAGTGTTCAAATTTTTTTTTATTTTTATATGGAGTGTTGCATTTACACGTTGAAAATGTTGATGTGCAGTTCCAAACACAACAAATCTACTGTGTACGTGATAGACATGGTGCAGTGACAGAAGGGGGCAAGGTGAAATTGTGTGACTCTTTTTTCTCTCGAGTCATTTGCGTCACATATGCCTGCATTTGGTAGCATCTTTAGTTCCACAACTTTTTTGGCAAAACAGAAAAAGGAAACCGTATGCAACTGTTTTTGTTATTATTGGAAACTTTCCAACGGTGAGATATAACAATGCTGTTTTAGAATTAGGATTATTATTGAGAGTATGTTTTCCAAATTCCACAATCATATTCATTACTGGTTACATGGAAACGAGCAAGTGAAGAAAGAAAAGGCAAAGGTTAAGGTGAAATGAGCAAAGAACAGAAAAGAAAGAGTCTAGGAGATGTATTGTATGGTGAAAGGCTGCGCCTCAATCCTCTTTTGTCTGTTTTGTTTCTTGGTATTTAATATTCATTGTTGACTTTTGCCTGTTAATGTTGTTGGTAATTCAGGATACCATACATACTGTGTACTATGCTTGGGCCATGCAGCAAGTGCCTCCCGAAGAACTTGGAGAAGGTGCCATTTACCCAATTTGGAGGCTTAGAGAAATGCAACAATTTGGAGTTCAGGCACTCATCTGAGATATCCAGCGTGTTGCTCTGGTAGTATAATCTTCTTGGTTACGTTTCGTGGGGAAGGAAAACTTTTTTTGGCGTGCCCAAGGGTAGCTGTTTCCCCCAAGAAAATTGAGGATCACAGAGGATGGGAGACGTCCCTTTCTTTTAGAGCTTGATCTTAGATATTTCTTTCAAAATTTTGCTCGAGTATGTACTTCACCATTGAATGAGTGACTGATTTTAATTTAATATTACTCATTGTTGTGAGCTGTAATTGTTTCTTGGTTATAGAGTTCCAGGCCTTTTTTTTGGAGAAGGTATATTGCGACAATTCATGTTGCTGCACCCCTTCTAATCCCTTTGTGCCGGGTATACGCCACATATCTCTGTGTGGAATGACTGTGACCATACGGCATTGGGGATTCCACTGTATCAGATTACAATTCATGCCATTGGAACTCCTCGGTAACATGTAGTAATTGCTAAGTTAGAAGACTACTTTAATAAGCAAAGCTCTTCGTTTCAAACTCGGTTATCCTAAACTATTAGCGCCCTTGTAGCTGTGTTTAATATTTGATGTGCGAGTTGGGGCAGGGATGGCTGTAGGTAGCAACCGTCTGGAAGGTTGCCGGCCGTGATTTGGCTAAAAAAAAAATGTATGGCCCAGATCTTATATAACGATTTTAACATTATTATGTGTGAAGTTGCAAAATTTTGCGATACAAAGAAAGCTACGAGAAGCCTAGCAGCAGTGGACATTCTTAACAGGATCAAGAAGGAGAGGAAGTTGAAGACTTGAAAACCATTTTTGACACCTCGCACTCGTGATGGATCAGCCTTGCTTGCTTGGATATCTATAATTGTGTCACTTGGCACTTGGCAGCCATGAATGAATGAAAATCAATCAAAGGCTCCTCCTCATTCATCTGATGCACTCTAGATCTGCCTATGTAATCTATTTCTATTCATTGTGTGAGACATGCAGCGGTTGCCTTTCTCCTCGTCCAAGCGGTAATTTGGGAAGCAGTCTTGCCTAAGTTGTAACGAATGGGCTTGTGAAGAAATATCCTGTTGGGTCCATGGGAAAATAATTTGGTGGGCAAGAATGTAGCTTAATCGGATTTGGAACTTTTTTTGAGTATAGGGAGGTGGTTCTGGTTGGTCCGGTAGACGGTCCCTGCCTCATCCTTCGCTTCCTGAATTGTATGAATTCTCCAAATTGCATGTGAAGTACAATTTCACGCAATGAACAATAAACAAGGTAAAAGACCCCTCAATAGGGTGACAAAGAATTGACAGAACACAAGTGGAAGATGTACTTGTCCTACGATTTCTGTCTTGGGATCAAATCTACCGCAACTTTGATTTGCCCACTTCCGTTCCAACTTTCTTAGTCAAATTAAGCCTTTTTTCAAGTTAAAAATCAGCATAAAGTATGCCCTGCAAAAGGTGATCATGAGTGGGAGAGAGCAAGCAAGCAACCCGAAATTTGATCAAAAAAGCGGAGAGGCAGAAGTAAATTATACTACTACTCTAACAAATAACAATTGGTCGCTAACCGAAATTTGGAATGGTGATGGGAAGACAGGCGCCGGGATGGATTGGGAACCCAAAAGAAAAGCAGTCCGACACTGTCTTCTCTGCATCCTTCCTTCCCGTAAGATAAGTGCAAGAAGTTTTGATCGCAAGCGATTCAAAAGTAATTACAGTCATTTGCTTCCCACCCCAAACAGGGCCCCTCCAATTCCAAATCATTTTCAGCTTGTGCAGAAAGAAAGAATTTTAGTGATAACTAGAGCCCCGGAGTATGATTATCACGATTCACGAATGCTATCAGCATTAACGAATCAAAAACACTTTGTGCAGGCTTGCTCGGTCAGTCGTAGATTCACTCACTATCATTCTCGTGTTCATTGGAGGTATTTAATTTTTGAATATTCATCTCTAGTAAAACCCTAAACTATGGGTAGTCTGATAGACCAGTACGTATGAGCACCACAGCAACTAGGATAATCCCATGTCCCAACTGAATCAAATCGATGTATTGTGTCAACTACAATCATACAGACTTCCAGAAATGTATTGCTAATTAGCTGGTCAATGTTGGCTCAACTTCCCACTAATTCAGCAGCACAATTTTTTCCTCCTCTGCTTTTTTTTTTTTTTTTTTTCCCTAAAGAGAATCAATGGTAATTTTCTATTTATTCTCTTAATGACTTAAACTCGTGAATGACCTGTCCATTACAAGTGAAGCAATGCATGTCTTGACTACCTTAGGAAAACTCTACAATATGACCAATCAGAATAGTACAACATTCGGCTTAGATCCATGACCTTGACGTCTGCCAGGGGACGCATTCCGATTCTGGAATATTGTATATGGCAAAAGGCAGCATCAATTTATTAAATGGATGAGGAGCAAGTAGCAGAGATCAAGAATTTGAAAAAGCTCCAAGAGGTCATAATCAGCTAATCCTATCCTATCCTCGAGATGGTAAATTAACTATTAATAACTCTGCGGAAACTATACGCATTTTGACAGCTACTGGCTGCTTTTTCTTCTCCTCCGCGTCAAACAATTAGCGTAAGAATTAAGTGATCACTGGTGCAGAGCATCGTATGCCGACCCATCCAGCAGGTTTTAGCAAGTATAAAAGAAAACCCACTCCGGATACTGGCATACCTTCCCATCCCGTCCACCATCTCTTTGCTGTCTCTATGTCTTGCTTGAGCTTCAACAAACTCTTGCCTTCAAGAAAGGCGTGGAGGGTCTTCACTGACAAAGTGCAAACCAAATTACACAAGCTTCATCCATCCAAAACCATCAAGAAACCCAAGAATAGGCTGAAGAAAACTGGCAAAAAGACTTCTTGCTGGCCTGCCTTTTGTACCCAGTCCAAAGTCCAGCGCAAGAGATTCAAACACAAGCCATCACAAACACAAACTTTACGCTCCTACTACGTCCATAAAAGACCGTCGGCTGTGTATATTGACCGGCTGTTTATCGAGCCTGCTGCGGTTTCCTTGGTTAGGGTGCATTCGCAGCCACCCAAGAAAGCTGCTGCAACAACTGCTAGCAAAGAGTACCAGGAGATATGTCCATCGACGCTGAATACGGAGAAGCCTGAGCTCGTTGATCAACGAGAAAACACGGCAGGAACGAGCAAAGAAGAGGAGAAACTGAACGAGAACATGCATTCTGCAGATGATATGTGGGAATCGCTGGTGCTGGCATCGCCACAGATGAACGGAATTAACGAGCGAGCAGAGGAATTTATTACTCGATTCCGCGCAGAGATGCTGCTTCAAGAGCAGCTGGCTCATTACTTGTAGCAATTAATTGAACGCTTTCTTGCTTATCTTTCCCGCCGTGTTCCAGTAACATGTTTTAGAATAAAGCGTAATTTTGGTGACGTACACATTTGCAAGTGGTCATTCTGGCCAGGAGGCGCTATTGATTTACAACGTTCTTGTTTGTTGGATACATAAAAGAACCTTCAGGGAACCGGCAAGACTAGGCTTTAACGGCGGTCAACTAACTTATTGCTTCTTTTCTTGGAAGGAAAAATTCGAGGGTCTGCTGATAAATTTCCAATCTTACATATTCGAGCACGAATTTGCTCGGTTGATCCCGAACAGGCTCAGTATGGGGCTTAACCCCAACATACTCAGATAGCAGAGCATTCGCACAGCATATAAACTTGAATAAATATCTAATTATGTACAGCCACGAGACACACAAACATCCTCCCATATGTACAAAAATTTCCCTCGGATTTTATTTGCTATAAAAAGTGGAAAACAAGGTTTTACAGCAGGTAGAGTCAACAAGCAGAACCAACCAAGATCACACGTACATAGTCACTCTCACTCTAGTCCTGCACCAAAACATGGCATACAGAGATGAAAAAACCTCGACCAATGAACTCCAGACCTATCAGCATCCCCTCTCCACAATTTTGTGGTATCTTAAACCAACGTCAGCTACAGGAAGTCCTTCATTGGATCATCATGATGGACTCTCTTCATCCTATATGCTTCCATCTCCTCTGGCGTAACCTGATAGATACAAGGTGGGGACAGGTGAGTAAACCGCAAGAATAGGCGGGAGAAAACAAAATGAAGCTGACAATGGAACAAGTGGGCGGACCTCATCATTCCACTTGACATTGTACTTGCGCTTCCTTTCATCCTTCTCTTCCCTTCTCCTTTCATTCTCCTGCTCAAAAAGATCCACGCATCACATATCAAGTCATACACAAATCCTAGCAAACCAATTACAAAAATGTATCACAAAAATCTTCTTTACCTTCTTGAGTGCTTCAGCCAGCTTTTTCTCATCCAGAACCAAATCATCAGGAACTTCAGTTCCCCAAGTAGCAAGCCTCTTCTCCTCTACTGGATCTGGCGTTTCTGGTTTTACAATGACAGTTCAGATCCATATACATACCAATATATGAACTCATCCAGAAAACCTCAATTTAGAAATTAAGTTCCCATCTTATAGCACAAGTTGTCAGGTTACAGACACCAGTATACCAAACTTTCATTCAGAGGTCCAACAGCATATCGAATTATTGCTTTATGTATTGAAATCTTTGCTCCAACATTGTTATTTGATAACTTTGAAAAAAAAAAAACAACAATAAAGACAATTTAAAGATGGAACCTTAAAAACTATAGCAACTTGTCGAAAATGGCGTTTAAGAGAAACTAACCTTCAGCAGCCTCTTTACGGGCAATATTTGCCCTCATAAGATCTGCTGCAGCTTCAGCAGCTTCAATTCCAGCAGACCCAGTGCAATAGCTGTTTCTGACGGTCTGCTTGCAGCACTTGTAGCCCCATTGATGATCCTTCCACCACGAACCCCAGACGCATGTGTGGTTGTTGATGAAAACATCTTCCTCATACTTGCTACGTGGAAGGGATGCCTCCTAGAGAAAAGCACATACACAATGAATTAGGACATTAAAGCATTTGAACGCAATCTTAGAATAAAAAATCCTCCGCTACATGCCAGCTGATCCTCCCATGCGGAAAAAGAACAAAGTCAATAGAAAAGTGCCCTGATCAACGTTTTAAAACTAATTTGACACATTGCATTATGTGAAGACAAAATTGTAAACTGAAGTATAGCATGAAGCTGAACAAAACTCATAAATTGACTGGGCCATCACAAACAGGAAAAAAAAAAAAGTAAATCGAGATGAAGGTAAAGACAGTTAATGATACAAATAAGCACAATATGAAAGATATCCCCCTGTGTAAAATCAAGTGATGACCTCATCAAAAGCCATTGAAAAGAAAATTTGGCTTCAATTAAACTCCATACAACAGTCTCTCTCTAATATTATTTTGAGCTCAATGAGTAAAAATTGAATCGTTCGAGTATAGATATTCAATAAAATTTATCTTCCAATGCCATTCAATCCCAAATATTGTTGCAAATCTTGAACACCCTGGGATTTCACCAAGCCTCCCAATTTAGGAGATAGTGATTAAGATAACCCACATTAGAGTAAAATAGAAGCTAATGAATAGGCAAGCACGCAATCTTAACTCTTTTATCTCATCACAGCAAGACCGAACCAAATTTACAAAGTTTAGGTAAACAAGAGAATATAACAATTAATTTTGTTATCACCTGGCCCTTTACGATCCTACCAGCACGGTCATATTCGACTTCTCTTTCACTTTGACCAAGTAGAAGTTCTCTTGGAAGTTCTTCTTCAGCAGCTGCATTGCCATACTTCTCCATGATACTCTCTTTTGTTTGACCCTTCAGTTTCTCCTTATTGATCGTATAATTTCTGTAAAGTAATTCAGCTTGGGATGGAGCTGCTTGCATATGAATATCGTGGCCCTTATCAAATGCTTCCCAAGCATGAATGTTCAGCTGCTTGAACTCTAAAGCTTGACCGCTTAATCTGTTTTGGTTATCTCCCTGAAACATAAAGAACCAAAAATTGGTACCACCGGAACATATACACGAAAAATGATGTATTACAGAACAAAGGAAACCAAACATAAGACGACTTTTGGAGTAGAAGTGTCCTTACAACATAGAACTTCTCATTTGGATCCATATCAGGAAGAGGATCTTCACGCATAGAACGGGTTTTGGGGTCATAGTATGCAGAATTGACATCAAGATTAAGAAGATACTTTGCTGTATCTTCTCGAATACGCAAGTTCCTGACAAAAAAGATGCATCAGTACACAGTATAATTCAAAAGAGTAAATATAGATGAAAAATTGGACCATGCAGAGAAAAGCACAGAACAATGTAAAAAAACTCACAACGCACATGTCCGCCGGAAGTGACAAGAGAGAGGAAAAAAATTACCTGACAGTTCCAGTGCTCCCACCACCTGTAGTTCGAACACGCTTCTCTACCTTAGCAAAGTCCATCTGCTTGCTCTCATCAACTTTAGCTTCATCTACTTTCAAAGCATCTTCAAAATCCTCTTCATCACTGTCCCCTTCTTTGTTCTGGCTATTGTTCTTCTCCTCCAACTGTTTAAGCTGTTGTTCCTTCAAAAATTTCTTTCTTGCCTCATCTCTTGCTTCATATCTTTCAATGACCTGAGCATAAGTTGCTGCATCATATCCATTCCATCGGTCCCTTTTACCATCATAATCCAGTTCAAAGGTCTCAATTTTCTCATCTGGCGCAATATTCCTATTGGTCCACTTTGCTCCAGTTTTGCGAGGCCTTTCCATGCATGATTTTGCATTGTGAGTCATAGCTCCACAGCTGTAACAGCAGAGAAATCTTGATGAACAAAATATACTCTAAACCTAATTCAATCTTAAGCCGTTCGTTACTGATGGGAAGCTAAAAAAAAGGATCAAGTGAACTTCTAGAAGCTCCTGGAGGAAATAGGTAATGCTTGGGGAGGTGAGTTTCCCCCAAATCCTCACAATATGCCCATAGCAAAGTAGTAAGAGCAAGGATGATACACTAGATAGATGCATACACTGAGTGAAGAAAGGAGGCAGAGTTAACTTACTTCTCACATGCTCCTTTACGGAACTTATCAGCTTGAAATGTTTTGGCACCTCTGTCGTACCATGATTTGGTGTAATTTGGATCCGACTTCCATTTCCTTTGATGTTTCAAACTCTTTAACACCCAAAAAAATCAAATTTTGCAGTCAATTACGTGACAAATAAATTGCCAAAGATCAATTTGACCAAAACAAGGAATCCCCTTTTCTTCCCCAAAACAAACCGCAAAAAAAAAAAAAACAAAATAAGTAGTGAAAGATAATTTGGTAACTTACGGGTCTCTCAGCATTGAGATACCAAGGTGCTGACGACATATACTGAGGAATGTGGGGATTGATTTCTTTGCCATCTTCATCGACCTCCGCCGGCGCAAGCCCCGCCTTACGCGCCTCTTCTAATTCCAGCTGCTTTCTATGATCCTCCCTAGACTTAAAAGCCACTGCAATTTCATTTGACAAAACCACCCACCATCAATCTCACTTCCACAAAGAAATCGGCTAAGCTATGAAAGAAGAGATTTTCCCAAGACATTTAATTAACAAATACTGGTTGAATCAGAACATCTATTATCAGGTTAATTCGGATTAAGAAATCTCGATCTTGACGCTATAGCACAAAAAATCAATTGCATCGAATTACATGAAACAAAACATAGATATTCTGTTGTGAGAAGGGGGGAAAAGTTGAATCGATGATTATCTGAAGTGGATGCAAAGATTGGGATACCTGAAGCAGTAGCCATCTTTAGTTGCCCACAACCGAAGCTCAGTTACAGAACAATTTTGAGCGAAGAAGAAATTTGGTGTCGACTTTTAGATAGGGCACCCAAAACCTAGATTGACACTAAACTGCTCTGCATCCCTAGGAACGCGCACGCCCAGGGGAAGAAAAGGCGAACAATCCAATGTGGTGACTCGGCGTCGGCCAGTATCTAATACGGCTCTTACGATGCCGTTTAAGGTTTTCTTGTTTTTAATGTACGTATATATAGTTTTGGGTTTGGGTCGGTTTAATCGGAGCACTGTAACCGCCTTATTACACCTGACTTCTGGATTTATATATAGTTTTCGTTTTTTCAATTTATATATATATATATATATATATGTATGTTACTTTTGATTGGATTATTAAGTTTTGTGTGAAAATGTTTTTAAGGAAAAAATTTTTATGTGAAAATGGTAAGCTACAAAAATTGGGCATGTTCATGAATTTAATTAAACCATAGATGGTTTCTAGAGCTCCGTTTGAATTAGTTGTTTTTTGAGGTGTTTTTGAAAAATTTTACTGTAGAAGAGTTTTTAGAGTATATTTTTGGATATTTTTAGAAAATATTTTTGAATATTTAAGAGTAGTAGAGTTTTTAAAATACATTTTGAGATTTTTTAAATATTCAACAAAATTTAGACTACTTTTTAGAGTACCTTTTAGAGTACTTTTTAAAAAAAAATTTATAGTATTTAAAAAATTAGTTTTTGAAAAACTGAAGGCAGTTAATTCCATTTTGTAGTTTCAAATTATCACTTTTTGTAATATTATTCTAAATTACCATAATTATGGCATTTGAGTACCTGATATATCAATTTACATCACATTGCTAAAATTGATTAAAGTTCTTACCTATTTCTGAACAAAAACGATGCCAATTGATGAGTATGAGTATTTTGCTAACAAAATGCAAAGCTAGCGAGGAGTTAAAACTGATAGTTTAGTTGGTAATATACGGAAAAGTGGTAGTCTAGGGGCGTCCATAGCAATTAATTAGCAAGAAGAAATAATCAGAAATTTTGATACCGAAAAATTGATGCAGGCCCATAGTTTCCTCTATTGCAACTAGGCCCAATATTTTCTACGGCTCATACCCTATTTTCTATCCACTCAATATTGGGCCTCCTAGGGCACAAAATCGTTTATGGAAGCCTCACTGCACAAGTGGTCTTCCAGTAAATTGAGGTGGGCTTTCTACCACTTTATTAATCCAACTAGGAGGGTGTGACCGCGCTACGCGCGGTGGATCAATGCAATTATGCCCCCAAGAAGAAACATGTAAACTGTATAGGCTATTGAGTTTGGATTAGGATAAATATGGAATTATTAAGGTGAGAGTTGAGTGTGGAAGTGAAATAAGCTGAAATCATATAATGAAAAGTAAAAGCAAGAAAGGAGTAAATGTAGGAGAGTGATGTATATCCCGAAAAGTGTTAGAATGGTCCAAGCATTGAAAGTTATAAATGGAAAAGCGGTAGAAATGGTTTGTCAGTTGTTGATGTTTATTTCATTTATATCTAAATTTTTATTTATAAGGTAGAAGGTGATGATTTGATAAATTGGATATGAAATGCTGGATAATGGTAAAATATATTGCAGCAAATTTTTTGCTTTTGAATAAATAAATTTTTTGGTAAAATAAATGACGGTTATATATGAAGTTATTACTTGAGTTTGCTTTTTCAACTACCAAGGAATGAATATTCTCTTAAGTCACTCTTCCAATAGAGCTAGTTGCCCCTGTAGAAGAGAGTTCTTCTTTTTATTATTCCCAAGTGGAACTAAAAAGAAAAGATGCGAACGGTGGAGAACGGAGGTAGAATAAGACCACAATCTTGAGTAAGTTAGCTTTGGGTAATTTCCCGTTTGAAAGCATGCCATCACCAATTGAATACCTTCTTAACACGGTTAATTTATAATTGATGTTTATCTTTTTTTTTTTAGTATTTTTAGCTATGAAACCATGTTTATTGATTAATCACAAAGCATTAATAAATAACGATAACATAATTTATGAATAATGTTACAGATACAAAAAGTTAATGACTAATTATAATAATAAACTGGCTAATTATAGTAATGGATATGAAATACAGGGTACCAAGGGAAAATTTTTTCATCTCCATTGCTGTCAAATATTAAAACAGTAAAGACGGTCTTCGATTCTGGAATGAAAATAAGGACGTCATTGTGTTGGAGTTGATGTTGAAGAATGAAAGCTTTCCAATTTTTTTTGAGCCGCTTGCCTTTCATTCCAATTTCTGTTATGTTATCTCCCGTTCTGAGAGCTATAAATGTAGTTTTTTGTTCATTGAGAAAGTAGTCAACAAATCGTGGGATTTTCTGATTCAAAAAGTAAAAGTTAGGGAGCTGAGTTGAAGGAAATAAGTTAGGTAGGGAATAATTTTAAGGAAAATATGATAAGGGAAAATACGATAAGGATTTTTTACCAATGTATACGGGTCGGCTGAGTGAAAGCTTTGATAGAAGCATACTGAAGTGGATGAGTCTTTTGAGAAATGAGGT
The DNA here is from genome assembly GCF_003713205.1 of Coffea eugenioides. Lineage (NCBI taxonomy): Eukaryota > Viridiplantae > Streptophyta > Magnoliopsida > Gentianales > Rubiaceae > Coffea > Coffea eugenioides. The sequence continues at coordinate 48,001,989 of NC_040035.1, read as the reverse complement.
TGAAGTGAAGATGTCACTATTTCTTCATGAATTGGTGGATCGGCACGAGCTGCACATAAGAAATATTTTTGTTGGAATAAATAATGTAGGATTGAAACATTAGTATGAAATGGAAAGGATAAAGATGTATTATGAATGTATACAATCTTGCCGAAGATGAAGGTTTGTTAAGGGGACTGTCCAACTGAGATTAACTTCTTGTTGCAATTCACAAAAATTAATAACATCAAAGAATAAATTCCCAATATGTCGAAGCAGTAGCATGTGATGTTCGTTAGTAATATTCTGTTCACAATATTCATCCCATCCTGCTCCAAGCTTGTCAAATTGCCAAAGAAGCATGAGTACCCGAAGATGAATCGACCATGTCCATCCCGTACTAAGTTGCCTCCACCACTTAGCCCTAACAAAAATCTATAAAAAAAAAAAAGAGAGAGAATGATCAGCTAACCTGAAACAATACAAGCTGCAGATATAAGAGAAGATGACGAAGAAAGAAAGTTCCTTACAGCAACCACTGACGAATAAAGCTGCATATAAAATGTAAAGAGGAAATAGGGGAACAACGCAAAACATAAATAAGAACAAATAATGGACAATTAAAAGGTAGAACAAAGAATCAAAGAACACAGAAAATTAAAAATAGGCTTACCTTAACGCAACGACAAAATACAAAACACCCATAAACAAAGTAAATACGACTGAGTTAGTCTACGAATGACCAAGCAAAAAACATATCGGAATAAACAGCATTATAGAAGGAATAGTTCAGTAAAAGGAAAAGCTCACCTGACCAATCTTTATGAAGGAGAGCAAAATGAAGAAGAAGCTTCGGAGGAACAGAACAATAAAAGAGAAAGTAAGAACCGAAGAAAACAAAAAAGGAATGATACAAAAAAGGACTGCAAAAACTTAAGATATCACTAACCATTAGCATAAGCAGAAAATCCCAACAACAATCCATAGCTTTACCGGCAGCGGTGGCTTGGGCAGAACAAAGAAATTGCGGTGGGTTGGACAGAACAAAAAAAATTGCCACAGTCCTTCTTTCAATAGCCGTCGACAGTGAAGGAATGATAGTTTTTTACAAATGCAACCCAAGTGTAAATAAAAATGGACGAGGGCCTGGACGGTTGTCTCCAATAAAAATTGACCTCCTGACAAGTGCAAACCAATTCGTTGTGGCTGGTAAGAAAAATATAATGGGAGGGCAAAACTGGAATACATTTGTCCTGATAGTCAACTAAACTGAGTTATTGCAATGATGACAATCACTTCCCAATACATATGGGAAAAGGCTGAACAGAAATGGTAAAGTGGTCCAATCGTATACCACCAAAATGAAGACAATAAATGTACCATTCATTTACAAAGACAACGGTCTCAGCATTTTGGAATTTTTTGTTTTTGCACAAACACATGCAAGGACGACCACAAATTGTCCAATAACATTTTGCCACATCAGAAAAAAAAGAACGGTCTCGGCAACACCCCTACACACTTAGTACATATCTGTTAATAAAAGGCAAATCGTAGGCATTCTTTTTTTTTTTTTTGGTTGCAGTGACATTTCTATTACGAAATAGAGAGAGGGGGAGTCGATGGGATTTTTTTTTTTAATGTAAGCAGAAGGATTCGAACCCAAAACGTCTTGTTTACACTCCCTCCCCTCGTACCATCCAACCCATTCCTTCTCCCGAGTCGATGGGAGTTAACTGTTGAAAAGCAACCATATATAATGACAAATTGGCGAGAGGTATGAGTTGGTGGTGGCTATTGTCGTTGACAAGAGATTATTCTCCGACAGATATACTCGATCAGAGAGTCCAAGACCAGTTTCAAGTAACGGAGCCAATCTTCCTAAAGCCAGAATTACGGCGCAGCTTTTTCTTTTTCTTTTTTTTTCCCCCTCTTTTGGCAAAATCTCGAAGGCAGGATGAATGTATTAAACAGATAGAGGATGACATAAAATCTTGCCTTCAGTCAGTGGAAGGAAATATAATAATTTAAGAAAATATAGACGACAATTATTACACCTTCATTATTCCAATGTAATATGGAGTTTTATTTAGCCTAAGTAAGCATTTGACGTGAGATGATAAATTAGAAGGTTGAGAAATCGCGCTAAGTTGAGAAGAATTTAGCTAATCTGGATAAAGCATCAATCACACAATTGACTCGCGAAAACCATGTGAATAGGTGAATTTATCTCAGCAACCTGGCTTTATGCGTGAAAAATGAAATCAGCCCCCGATCAATTGTCATGGGTGTGAGACCGTCATCAGTTGTGCCGGCGTAATTTGTCGTCTTTTTCTACTAGTTAAATAAATAAATAAAAGAATAGAAAAGATTACGTGCGTGGAATGTCTCCACAATTATCATTAATAGTAAATAAGAGCAATCAGTAGTATTATGCATACGAAAGGCCAATCATAGTGCCCTGCACGTGTCACACGGCTTATTAAAAGTATCATATATTTTATTTTAAAATACTTTAAAATATTCATTTTTTTTATTAAAGTTACTTTTAATTTTTTATTCTGATGTGATCCTCACATTTATTTATATTTCATATTAAATTTAAAATTTAAAAATAAACTCACTAACAGCATTGTCAATTTATTGATATTAAAAGGTTGAAATTTTGAAATGGGGCAAACATTTAGCGGCGGAGATTGCTGTGATAAGTACCGGCATGTTGGGACTTGGGACATTGGTGGCAAGCAGTCACAATTCACGTGGTTGGACCGAAAATTGATGAAAGATTCGGTCGAATATTTCATGGGCCAGAGCCTTTCGACAATTCAGTCGGGAGACCTCAACCACGTAAAATTTCGCGACACGCATCTTCAATTATCAGCGCTGTTATTAGTGCAGCACGTTTAACACGACTGAGATAATCGAGAGCATCGAAGGTTTGTCACAATCGTTCGAAGATTTTGAAATGGATTGTAATTCAAATTAATTTATTTATATATTATTATAACAGATATGTAATTATCATACATAAAATTTATATAAAAGTAATAAAATATTACAATTTCATTATAAAAATATTTAAATTGTTCAGTTAGTTCATAAATTTTTATATCCTTTTGAACGATTTTTATTACCAGCCGTCCATGCTACTGGTCCATAGAAAACACGTGACGAGGGGACCGAAATGCATCCTCACGCGTTCTGAACTTCTGATTTCTCGTACGTATGTTTCCTGAATCTTCACGCAGCTGTCCACGTACGGTGGTCGTCGATAGTTGCTTGACACCAATTCCCCTTTTTTTAATTTTTAATTTATCTGTTAGTTTCGGCATACACATGACTCATGAGCTAACGCCAAATATTGTGGACTAATCCTTCGAAGATGCAGATGCCGTTATTTGTAAAAGTTCACACGGTCGCTGAAAATTTTCCAAATTATTTGTTTTGTGGCGGCATCTCCAACTGGACTATCAGCAGCAATACTTTTTTACCGTTAAAACTTTGACTTCTTGCGTGCCGAAATTTTGTCACTAGATGTTACTACCTGCTTTTACTACTAATTAAAACCAAATAGCCAGCACAGACTATCTAAAAGAACGGAAGATAACCACTAGAATTTTGGAAATTCCATTGAGAAATTTATTAATTTGCAAATGAAAATTTGAGGAACTGATTGGCAAAATCAATCATTGGAAACCCTTTTTTCCCCCCTCAAATGATCATTTGATAGCTTGACTGACACATTTTTATTTTTAAATTAAAATAAGCTTAGCCGACAAATACTCCTACTATATCGCTGCTTCTTCTTTTTCTTTTTTTCCTTTTTCCCCCCCTTTCCCTGTTTTCTCAGATAGTGTATTGGCCTCGCAGCAGAAGATACTTCTCTAGGCCCTCTCTGTTTATCCTCATCCTCAAGGAAGTCTCAGATTTTGGTTAAGTGGATTCCACACCAGAATGGTTGGGTTAAGCTGAACTGTGATGGCTCTGCCCTAGGGAACCCTGGCATAGCAGGTTCCCCGGAGGGGTGGAGGGTTGGTTCCATCAGGGATGCTTGTGGCTGCTGGATCATGGGACACAGCATGAAATCGGGCATTGCATCCAACATATTAGTGGAACTCTGGGGCGGCATTAGAGATGGAATCCATCTGGCCATCTCACTCAAAATTCCTGCTTTAGAAGTTGAAGTAGACCGTGCTGCCAATATTATATATTATTATTTCTTTCCTAAGTTCTACCGTTAACGCTGATCATCTTTTGCATCCTATTATTATGGATGGCAGATGCCCGCTTTCGCAGCTCCAGCAAGTTAAGCTATCGCGAAGCTAACAAGTTTGCTGAACTACTGGCGAAGTTGGGCAGTAAACTGATTCAGAGTTTTGTGATTTTTTATGCATGCCCTCGTGAACTTTCTTTGCTTCTGTGTTCCCTGTAGTATTAGGATGGATTGGACTAGTTAGGTGAGCTCTGTTATCCTTCCTTTTTGTCTTTAATACATCTCGGTGTCTTATCCCAAAAAAAATAAATAAATAAAAATCCAAGCATAGAATCTCCCCCCGGAATTGCGGATATATTTGCTTTACAAGCAACAAAGAATCCAATGGCTCCCTTGACCGACCACAACCAAAGACAAAAGGTGAGAGACGCAAGAATAGAATTGTAATGTATCATCTTATTACCTGTACCAGACAACATCAAAATTCAAGCAGATGAGATATGTCCTCAGTTCTGGTAAAAAGGTCGCACCAAAAGTTGATATCATCATTGGTGAAGGGGTTAAAACCACAACCCCCACGATGGAGTACCGGAGACAGTGAATGGTCTTGGGAAGAAACAACATCGTGCCAGATGTCCTGGTCCAACTCCTGGTGTTTGTTTGAAACTGAATCACCATCACCAGAATTAGTAAAGTATATCTCAGTCGGGTTATCAGGAATTGTAGTAGTGGTGGTGGCATCCGTGAAGGATAAGGAGGAGGAGATGTCGTCACTGGAGGAATATTGCAGCGAAGAGCTTTGATTATTCGTGCCCCGCTCCTGTTTGCTTACAATTATCTTCACGGGACTTGAATTTGAATCTTGACAATGCAATTTGGGCTTCTCCACTGATAATGCTTTGTTTGTCCCTTGTTCTGGTTTGGTTTTTCTGACGGCCTGGCCCTGGTGGTGCTGGTCGTGGTCCTGCTCTGGTATTAATCTCTTCTTCAAGTGACTGTGCCATACGTTTTTTATCTCGTTATCGGTTCGTCCAGGTAATGTTGCTGCAATTGCGGACCATCTGCAATTTAAAGTTGTCAACCGACCAAAGACAAAAACAAAAGACACGATCAATCTAGTATTTATTTGCAATCAGATGGGACGGAAGAGTCAAGAATCACGTGAAAATCCATTTCATCTTTCCTCTCTTGCCTCTTTGTCCTTTTCCCTTTCCTTTTACAAAGGAAGGACTCATCTTAATTAAGATGGATGCCAAACCACAAAAACATATTATTTATATATATATTATTATCCCATGATGGTAAGTAAAGAAAATGCATGAAAGTTGCTTTGATGAATCAAGTGGTCTAGACAAGGTACGAGAAGAGAGAGTAGAGGCAGAGACACGTATTTATAGTTTATACTATAGTTTATACCTGTTTCCTAATGCTTGATGCAACTTAATAATGGTGTCCTCTTCTTCCTGGGTGAAGTTTCCACGCTTAATGTCGGGTCTTAAATAGTTGGTCCAACGAAGCCTGCAACTCTTTCCGCACCTTAACAGACCTGTGCCCAACAAGAAAGAAACCAAGCGCAAGCAGGACAGGATTAACTACGGCAGTACTAAACAGAAGACGGTGCATAAGATTTTCATTAACTAGACAGCCTAAGTTCCAAGTAGTAAAAGAGTAATAAGTAATGTACCGGCTTTCTTGGGAAGCGCCCGCCAGTTTCCGCGGCCGTTTTCATTGATGTAGCTGATGAGGATCTGATCTTCTTCTTTGGTCCACGGACCTTTATTCAATCCCATTTTCTCACAGCACGGAGCTCTCCCCATTGGTGGATCCAACTGCAAAATCCAAATCAGGGAATATCTCTTCCTGTGAGATCGGAGGAGTTAGCACTTAGCAGCCAGACCCCAAGTCCCAAACTTTGAACTGCCTCTGGCCTCTGCGTCCGGGGGCGACTGTGTGCTGACTTGTCTCTCCAAGTAAAAGCTTCTGCTGAACACGGAGCAGCAATCAATGAAGGCAAAAAGGTTTGTGTGCCTTTTTATTCTATCAACGCCCCTAACTTTGATTTTTGATTAGTAAGAGACGTGGTGCCGCTGTAGCCTATAGGGTGTACTACTAATTATTAGTCTGAATTATAGCACGTGGGAGATATGTTCAGCAACATTAAAGCATGGAGTGAATGGTCCAAATTGTCATTCAATTATTCAAAATACCACCGTTTGATCGTCAAATTTTTTTTTTTTGGGAAAAAAGATCACTAAACTCACATAGACGTGTCAGCGGAATCATTTTACCGATTTTTACTGGGGAATCATCCGATTATAAGGCTAGGTTGAGTGGAGGAATATTTGTGAGGGGGCAAAATTATCCAAAAAAAGATGGCAAACCTATTCCTTTCTTCCTCGCAAGAAGTAACCTTAAATCTACAAGTTCATTAATTCCTTTTCTCACTGACAGATTTATAATATCTTTATATGGCCTAACACTTTCAAACACTTCATTGTTGTTATTATTTAACTCTTTCCTTGCATCAAGATCATCACCATCGTCATTGAGTGTGTTTGGATTGAGATGATTTGAAAAAAAATAATTTACTTCACAAATTTCAATAACATTTTCATCTTTTCAATCATTTTTTTATTTCACATACATCACATTACAAAAAATATTACAGTAATTATTTCAAATAAATCATTTAAATAAACTCCTATCCAATCAAACTCATTATCTTCTTCTTTGTCTTTTAGTGTGATGTTCGATACTTATTTCTCTCTTTGAGTTGTCATTTGGGCACGGGGCTTATGGGTTCATAACTTGGCTCTTGATGGCATTATTTGCAATGGGCTCCTCCCTTTTCGCCTCATTTTTTGATAGTTCTGAGCCTCTTTTTTTTTTTTTTTGCTCGTATAATTTTAGCTCCACATAATGGAGCAGCCGAGATATGGGCTTTTACCAATGTTTTTAAACTCGGACCGAAGAGCGAACCGAAAAACCTTCTAGTTCACGGTTCAATCGGTTCGACTCCGGTTCAAAGATTTAATAATTTTTTATTCATTTTAGTATTAAAATTTTTGAATAAAACTAAAATATTTATTTGTAAAAATAAATTCTTAATAAAAACCCGTTGAACCTTTCGGCTTTTACCGATTTTGATCGGTTCAGCCAGTTCTTGACTTGTTTTGATCGGTTCAATTAATTCTTTGGGTTTTTAATTGAACCGGACCGGAGGTATGGCCGGTTCACGGTTCAACAGATCGAACTGACTGGTCCAGTCCGATTTTCAAAACATTGGCTTTTGCTCCTTCTCTCTGCTTAACTTATGATTTCTTCATAACCCGGTTCGAGGGTTCCACTCAGTTGATATTTTGAAATTTAGATCTAATTGTCAAGAAAAAAGGGGAGATGGGGGAAGGGGAATCAGGGTAGATGAAGTGAGAGGAGGGGTAGAGAGAGTGTGGTGGTAGAAAATGAGGAGGAGAAAAAAAGGAGAGAATGATGTTGTTGGTGCTTTTCTTATTAATTACATTTACCTTCTATAAAATTTGACCACAATACAGATTAACAAAATGAAGCTTTCTTTTGTTTCTTGTGCTGTGACAGCTATACAACCAATTTCTATTGAATTCCCTCTCATATTGTCTTCTATTGCCACGCTAATAGAGGGATTGTTTTTCATCTTCACGTTCTCTTTCATCAAGAACCTCCAGCCTTGTGCCATCACTCCAACAAATTTTTTTTTTTGTGTGGAAGAAATAGGTTTGTCATATTTTTTTTTTGACATTTTTGTCCGCTCACAAATATTTCTCACTCAACATAGCCTTCAATGATTCATCGTTAAAAATTGGTAAAATGACTCCATTGCCGTGTTTATGTGAGTTTAGTAATCTTTTTTGCCACAAAAAAAATGTTTGATGACCAAACGGTGCCATTTTAAATAGTTGTGTGGCCATTTCGGTCATTAACTCTAAAGAATACTACTAAAAGTTATGGATTTGTTTGGATAGGAATGATTTGAAAAAAAATAATTTGCTTGCATCACAAACACAAATTTTAACACATTTTTTTATTTCACATATATGACATCTTTTTATAAAACATCTTTTTAATTTCAAGTTAAACAGTGGCTTTGCAGCTCGAGGCGGTGTTGCCCCAAAGTACTTGACGTTTCCCCTTTAATTTAGTTGTCCGTCGGTATAGTATAAGCTAGCTTTGACGCCAAAAATTCGTATAGTTTGATGCGCTTTCCCGTCCCAACTTATAATCTGCACCTACCCACCCCCCCAAAAAAAAAAAAGAACAGAAACTTCTAATCTGCTACTAATGGTTTTTTTTATGAGAATTTTTTTTGTAACATGTTTAATCTGTTACTAATTGTAAGTGACCATTTAATGTCTCATCTGGTGCTGCCAATATTATTGGGCATTGTTGGAATTTGTGCTCACATTTTCAATCTCAATTATTCTCTCTGTATCACTTTGATAATTTTGATTTTTTTCTCACATAGTTTAAGAAAAATTAATTAATTTTTATTAAAAAATAAATCTAGCCTAATGTTTTTTTAAAAAATATTCTTACATTAATTTTTAGGAGTATTATTAATCACTGTACCTTTACATTAATTACAACAACAATAATGATGATATACTGCACCGTTTAAAACATATATTAAAGCAATTATTAGTGCAAAAAGTTAACTATATTAAATAAGGTGGATTAAATATATTAAATAAGGACTTGACAAAGACTTTAAAGTTAATTGTATTCTTCATAATGTACTGGAATTTGGGTTTAAAACATATATTAAAGCAATTATCAGTGAAAAAGTTAACTATATTAAATAAGGACATGACAAAGACTTTAAAGAATTGTATTCTTCATAATGTACTGGAATTTGGGTTTAAAACATATATTAAAGCAATTATCAGTGAAAAAGTTAACTATATTAAATAAGGTGGATTAAATATATTAAATAAGGACATGACAAAGACTTTAAAAGTTAATTGTATTCTTCATAATGTACTGGAATTTGGGATGAACGAAAACTATCAAAAGGACGGATGGAGTACTGCCGTTGAAACTGCAGCACATTTGGATCCTAGACTGATGAGGAAGTCATCATGCTTAAATGATTTGCTGACATTATTGTTTTTGTTCTTTAAATTATCTTCTGCTTTCCGACTTTCGCAAGTCACAATATTATAATGTACTGTGTGAGTTGATATTGGTTTGCATTCGTTTTTTTTTTTATCCCTCCTTCTTTTAGATACAGGAATTAGGATGGCAGGTGGGATCCGTGGCTGGCATTGCCACATAGGAATGAGGATGGGCAATTGTCCCCCTCAAATTTGGTAAAATTATATAATAGCTTTGAAAATTTTCAAGAATTTTAAATTTGTACCATATTTGTACCCTCCGTAATTTTATCTCTTTTAGTTGTATTGACATCCTTAAATTTAAAAGAATATTCCTTTCTCTATATAGATTATCCATTGAAATTTTACAGATTTCCCCTTTATTTTATATTTACATCCCTAAAAAATATGATTTTTTATTGATTACTTCTTAAAAAAATTTTCAACCTATTCCAAATTAAATATTAATGACACTCCAATGCGAAAACTGACTTGACTTTTAAATCAAACTATATAGTATGTTTCTTATATAATTCTAAAAGCATGATTTACGTTATAACTCTAATCAAACTGTTATGTTTCTTATAACAATTGTTCTACTTAGTAGGTATCCAAATTTGACTAAATCAAAGGGATGCTATGATACAAAATTTGGACAAAATTTGAGTCCCTTTCTAACGACCGCTCAGTGGTTATATTTGCCCTTTCTTGGGATGGTGGCTTACAGAACTTTTGGCCCGAAAAAATCCACCGGCCGTTGCTGATCGCGACCATGGGCTACAGTTATCCGACAAATAATACGCCCGACAAGTGGGAATTCCGGGTCAAAGAAAGAGACTATCGTGGATTTGGCTTGCGGCAATCATGCTTTTATTGCTGCTGGGACTCGGACGTTAGCAAAGAATCGGGTACAGACAGGTGAACTCCTTTTTTCTTTTCTCAATCATTTCTTTTCAGACAAAAAAAAAAAAAACCGACAAAGTGCAGCTAAAATTGCACATGCAATTGCAAACAAGCAAATAGCATTGTGGGTCAAATTACTTCTATTTATTTATTTTTCTAGCTAGTGGTTGTTATTGACTTTGATATACAAATGCTCAAAACAAGTGCAATCAAACATTTTGCACATTTTTTTTTGTTTTAACTCATATATGGTTTTTCATTAGGATAGGCGGCTAATTTCTTACAATATACCTGAAAAAAAATATTCGTCAAATGTACCTTTGGCAGACCCCTGGTACCAAACTATAGCTTTCGTGCCTAGTCAACACGATAGCCTGGAGTCGAATTTTTTAAAAAAGGCGGCCTTCTGCCATGCACAGTCAACATGGTAGCAGGTGCCCTTTTGAAAAAAAAAATCGCTGCAGAATTGTCTAGAACTTGGTTTTAGTCGTTGTCTCCTACCGTGCTGACTGTACACGGTAGGGGATTTTTTTTTTAAGAGTCAAACCAAATATCCCCTAAATTGAATAAACATTTCAGTAGATTTTTTAACTCCGGTCTTGATTTATTTTCTTCAATTTCCATTTCATCTTCTTCTCCACTGAACCTCTAGAGAAAACTCGATGGTTAACTTTCCTTGTCTGTTCAAATGTCTAACATCAAAATTAGAATTTAAATCAAAACCTTAAAGTGGGAACAAAGTGCCATCATTTTTTTTTGGGTTAAAAACAAAAAAGCCCCATGTGATAAACCTAATACATAGAAAAGCCCCCCATGGTTTCAAAATATACAACACGACCCCTCATGCTTTGAACTAAATTGTAAAGGTGACGGAATCCGTTAAACTTAACGGAAATGGTCAAAATGACCAAAATACCCTTACATAATTAAACAAAAGACAGCTCAAAAAAATCATTTGTTTTATTTTCTAAGTAGAGAGAATTGAGAGTTAAGGGGTAGAATAGGTATATTTGATAAAAATTAGGTATAAAATTTTTTTTTTAGGTTCCAATAAGTCATTTCCGTTAAGTTTAACGGATTCCGTCACCTTTACAATTTAGTTCAAAGCATGAGGGGTTGCGTTGTATATTTTGAAACCATGGGGGGCTTTTCTGTGTATTAGACTTATCACAGGGGGCTTTTTTATTTTTAACCCTTTTTAAAAAAAAAAAAAACTAATGACAGTAAATACATCAAAACGTACAACAGATATAATAGATGGGAGAAATTTCTTCGAAACTCCAAAATGTGATTCTCGAGTAGATTAATGCAAGTCTTATAAAATTGATTACATTTTCAATCAATTCAATTTCAGGGTAAACATGCAATCAATATGCCCAAGTATAGCTCTGCCGTGGTTTTCACGGTACAAGCACTTCTTCATTCTCAAAGAAGTCATTGGCATACTAAACAAAGAAAAGGACCTAAAAGGAAAAGGAAGAAGAAGAAAAGGATCTAATTACTAAGAATCACAAAAGTTAGTTTGGTTGAGAAAAGAAAGTAGTACTTTAGAACAAATGTAGACGTTGAGATACTTGAAATATCATAACTATTCAAATTAGGGGATATTTTGTCTGACTCACAAAAAAAAAAATAAAAATCCCCTACCGTGTACAACGACTGAAACCAAGTTTTAGACAATTCTGCAGCATTTTTTTTTTCAAAAGGGCACTTGCTACCGTGATGACTGTGCACGGTAGCATGCTGTGTTTTTAAAAAGAATTTGACAGCAGGCTATTGTGTTGACTATGCACCGTAGCTTGCAATTTTTTTTTTTAAAAAAATTTGCTTCCGTGTTGATTAGGCACGACAACTATAATTTTGTACCAAGGGTCTGTCAGAGGTATATTTGACGGACCTTTTTTTTCAGTTAAATTCTAAGAAATTAGCCAGGATAGGCAAACAAACCCTATTGTTTTGATTAAGTATTATTTGAAATAATTACTATAAAATTTTTTGTGATGTGATGTATGTGAAATAAAAAGATGATTGAAAATATAAAAAATAGATTGAAAAATATATTTATGATGCAAGCGAAATATTATTTGACACATGCATTGTGTTTTAGAATGACCAATGGTAATTCTAAAAAGCCCTTGAACGCTCAACCATGGTCTTCATTTGGATTAGTTATTTTTTGGGGTGTTTTTGAAAAACTTTGCTGTAGCAAAATTTTTAGAGTATATTTTGAAATATTTTTAGAAAATATTTTGAAATATTTTTTATTGGCACTTTATTATGAGATATTTGGTAAAATTTTAAAAAATTTTAAACTAATTTTTAGATTATCTTTTAAAGTACTTTGTTGTAACTTTTATTGTATTTGAAAAACTAGTTTTTGAAAAACACTTCAAAAACAGGAGATCCAAACAGAGCCGATTCCCAAAAAAATTGTTGAAGATTATGATCCTAACGCAGATCTCGTGTATAAAGTCAAACGAGTCGGTTCGGTCGTGTTTCCTTTTTACGTTATGTCGTAGCCTTTGGAACCTACTTGAATCACATAAGAAAGTGAGGGCCTGTTTGGAACCTGAGTTTTTTGGGAGTTTGTCTAAAACTTTACTGTAGTGCACTGTAGAAGTTTTTGAAAAAATTTTGTAGAAGTTTTTGTAAGGTGAAAAACTTTTTTGTAGAAGTTTTTGAAATGTTACTGTAGACGTTTTTTGGATTATTTTTAGAGGTATTTTTAAAACATATTTTTGAGTATTTTATAATTTATAATTTATAATTTTTATATTTTTAAACATTTATGCATTTATAATACATTTATAAATATTTAGAAATAAATATATTTATATATTTATATAAAAATATATAAATGTATTATATTATATATAATACGTAATATACATATATTTATAAATGTATAAATATATAATTAATATAAATGTATAATTTATAATTTATAAATGTATATGATGATTATGTATAAATGTATTAATATAATTAATATAAATGTATAAATGTATTAATATTATGTATAAATGTATAATTAATATTGTTTATAATTTATAATTTTTATTGTTTAAATATTTATATGCATTATGCATTTATAATACATTTATAAATATTTATAAATAAATATATTTATATATTTATATATAAATATATAAATGTATTATATTATATATAATACATAATATACATATACTTATAAATGTATAAATGTATAATTAATATAAATGTATATATTATAAATAAATATTATATAAATGTATAATTTATAATTTATAAATATATATGATGATTATGTATAACTGTATTAATATAATTAATATAAATGTATTAATATTATGTATAAATGTATAATTAATATTGTTTATAATTTATAATTAATATTGTTTAAATATTTGTATATATTTATGCATTTATAATACATTTATAAATAAATATAATATAAATATACAAATGAATATATTATAAATATATAAATATATAATATTATGTATAAATGTATTAATATAATTAATATAAATGTATAAATGTATTAGTATTATGTATAAATATATAATTAATATTGTGTGTTAATATTATGTATAAATGTATTATATTATACATAATACATAATATAATTGTATATAAATATACATAAATATATATACATAAATGTGTAATATATATAATATGTATTATATATATTAAATATATAATATATAATATTTATATAAATGTATAATTACATATTTATATTAATATTAATTTATATGGTATATTATATTTATATAAATATATAAAAATATATTTTAAATAAAATAAAATATTTATAATATGTTTAAATAAATATATAAATATATAATATATTTAATAAATTTTTGAGGGTGAGGGACTCAAAAATTCAAATTTTTTTTTTGAGGTTACCGGCGGCGCCGGAATAAGTGACCTGCGCCGGGAGAGGTTGTGGAGGCGGTGTCTGGTGTGATGGGTTAGGTGAGGGAGGAAGAAAAGTTTTTGAGAAATTTTTTGGGTATTGATTTTTGAAGTGTGTAGGTAAAAAACTTTGAAAAGTTTTTTGGGGTTCCTGTAGCAAAAGTTGTTAAAAAACTAGTAGCTAAAAAACTTGGTAAAAAACTAGGGTGCCAAACAGGCCCTGAGTTTCTGTCAGCTACTTTCTTAAGAAGGTAATCGTGATGTTAGCACGTTTTTTTCGACTCTTTGCATACTGCAATGATCAGCTCCAATATTTTCTTCATAAGCTCTATTTTTGTTGGCTCTCTATATGATTCAAATTTATTGCTGATTATAGCATTTTAATAAGAGCAATGATTGAATTTTCCATTTTACCTTTGATTGCCGGTGTGGAGAGCTGATAAATTGGGGTGAATTAATTAAGTATAATAGCAATATTGGCCATGCAAATATAGTTGAGGGATTATTTGGGCATAGGTAAAACAGTTAAGGCACTAAATTATCTCATAATATAATTTAAGGACTATGTTGGCTTCATTAAAGTAATTGAGGGACCAAATTAGCGCTGAATAAAGTTTAGGGACTATTTTGGCTTTAGCAAAAGAGTTAGAGACTACGTTGGTGTTTTGCTCTGCTTCTGAAATGAAAGACCCCCCTTTTCTTGTTACATTTCTTTAATTAGTTACTTCCGCATAATTAAGTTCTGTGAAATTTAAGGAAACCGGAATATTAATCAAGGAAATCCCACCTTGGAAGAGGAGGCAAAACCTTGTTTGACCATTAACCCAAACAGCAAAGGTGTTTCTGGGATGTGCTGCTAAACCACCATGGAACCAACCAATCACCTGCACATTTTTCTTTAATCGCATTATGATATGGTGTAGCTTCTGAGCGTACGGGCTGGTGAAAAAAAAATGAAATGGACTCTTTTAGTCTACTACAGGCTACATTTTTCTTCGGACGAAATCACATCAAGAGCAGCAAAATTGGCATTTTCTCTCGCCAACCCAATTCAACAATTTAAACAGGATTTCTCCATCTTTCATTTCATGAGAGGAATTTTCACCTGGAAATGGAAATGAAAAACTCCTCCTTGTACGACAGACTGAAATTAGGCATAGTTAGTTGTTTACCAATAGCAGCCAGCCGGAGTAGTAACCTACTAACCAACTACATGCATACCTAAATCTTGACGACAGAGCAAGACGAAACCGACTAGATGCAGCAGAACAATCCAAGTTGTTGCAGAACTTGGAAGAAATCTATCCTCCGAAAATATTTCTTTTAAGTTGTTGCAGCCTTGAAGGCTTAGCTACCATGTGCAAAGCACTTCCAATTTTGATGTTCCTGGCATCCTGTAGAGATCTTCCTGGTATCTGAGGTTAGCAGGGTTAGAAATTTTCCCTGTCTGGTATCATTGTCGGCTGAAAGTAAGTTAATTGGGAACAAGAATGAACATAAACATCTTATGGTTGAACTCACATAAGGAAAGAGAAACCAAGATGACCTTTACAAAATAAAAATCTGCAACTATCATTGCAGTTCTTTTGTGGATTTAATCGTGTTCACTAGAGCAGCTCGCGTTTCTTTGCAAACAAAGAAAACATGTATAACGGATAGGGAAGGTCCAACCAACAATTGCAACATTCATGAATTATTCAAGGAGATGACACATTCTCAGAACAATAGCCACCTTCACTCAACATTTTTTTTTTTTTTTTTATAAAACAGAGGGCACAATCTGCAAGGACAATTTGATGGTTTCAGGCCAATTTGATTCTTTGGCACCAATTCCATCGTTTATTTTTACGGTGTTTCTTTCTTTCTTTTAACTGACATACTTTAGCAGACCGATTCTTCGTTGGCCTTGGCCAAATCTTCATGCAGCCACAAAAATGAGACTTGAACACTTTTGTAGAATTTGTGCATTTATTTTCTTGCCTCTAATAAGATTACACCGTCCATTTGGCTCGAAGATTATTTTAAATGTTTTATTATGCATTATTTTTTTTTTAGGGGTGTGATGTATTCAAGAATAAAAAATTAAACACATGGTGACAATTTTTTACGTTTTTCAAATAGTCATATCTCAAAATGATTTGTCCTAATAAACTTTGGCACACAAATGTATAATTTTTTTCACACACCATATTAATATTGCTAAAAAAAATTACTCAAAAGTGGAAGGTTATCGAACTTTATCTATTAATTGTGTTTAATTTAAATTTTCACTAAACTCAAGTAGTGCTTACTTTTTTTTTTTTTTTTTTTTTTTTGTCGATACGATACACTATGGGGAGGGGGAGGGACTGAACCACCACCGAACCAGACGGGGTGCATAGAGTGCACTACGCACCGTTTGGATTGTTTTAAGTAAGATCGCATTTAATTGTGACAAATTGAAAGGAGTTAGGGTTTGAACTCTTGCCACCCACTCCACCAAACCTTAATGCATTAGTTGTGGCCACCAGCCAAGTTGTGCTTACTTAAAGTCATAATAAAACGCAGTCCAAAATGAATATAAATTAAGGTAAATGTAAATCTTAAAAAAATAGTGATATATAATCCGAATCCCATAATTGGGAAGCTTTTACTTGAAAAGGGTAATAGAAATACATTAGCTCTAAGTTTTAAGATGATGAACAATTAAGCACAATTCAAAATCCAATTTCACAACTTTTATTAGATGTAACAAAAAAATATTTTTTTTGGGAGGAAATTTAGACGTAGAATTTTGATTCTTCCAGCCTCAAATCTAATTGGAATAGCAGTAGTTTGGTGGCATCCATTTATCTCCGCACAGATGGAAAACGACAACGTTTTCCCCGAGGTTTGCACATAATCAGCGATCCAAAAGGGTTTAAGGAGAAAAGAAGAGGCAGATCCCCCGCGAACTCCGCTTCTGTAAGCTTTATACAAACCTATATAAACAGCGAGGGCATATGATTTTATTAATCTTCTCGGTTAAATCATTGGTAAATGGAATCCGAAGGTAACCATTTCAATTTGATCTGCTGATTTATCCAATCTCAAAATCTCACCCCGATCAGTACTATTCACATTACTCATATTATTTTTAATTGAAACTTCCCCGATTGTTAGGGCAAAGAACATCGTCAACTCCATCGGCAGTGCTGGCGTCACTCTTATGCAAAAGAGCCAAACTTCATGAAGAACTCCGTAGCATCGAGAAGCAGGTGCAGGTTTTTTAAGGTTTTCGTTTTTGTTATAAATTTTTGTAGGGATATTTGTTTGAGGTGGGGGAAGGGGCTGCTGATGATGTTTTGGGGTAATTCTTTTGGCAGGTATATGATATGGAGACAAGTTATTTGCAGGATCCAAGCCAGTGTGGGAATGTTTTGAAAGGTTTTGAGGGGTTTCTATCCTCTTCCAAGAACACTACCCTGTAAAATTTCTTCAACACTTAAATGCAGTCCGCAAAGATGCTATTGAATTTTTCATGAGCAGCATGCACTGTAATGTAGTACTACTAGTTAATAAGTGGTAGTCGTTATGTTATATGCAATCGGGCTTTTGCTGAATTGGCTCTCTGAGACTTTGTGGGCTGTCTTGGGATTTTTTACAGAACGTTGATTCAGTTCATGGTCTAATGCTTAAATTTAGGTGATTTAGTATTTTCCAGTTGTGGGATTTAGTTTGTTTTATGGGCCATAACGCCACGTGATTTTGAAAATTGTTGTTTAAGTACGTACAGCTTCAAGCAAAGCAGTTTGATTTCAGCGCTGTATTCTAGTTGCCTGTCCTATATTGCATCTTTCTTAATCTGATATATTATTGGAGTATGTTCATTTGCTAGCTAGAGTTTGGGAGTTATGTAGTATCAATCATTCCCCAGAAAAGCTTCCAAAGATAGGCACTCAACTCCAGACATGAACGCAGTATTTAAGAATGATGGAAAACATGTTTAGCTTGGATTTATAAAGGGAAAGAGTAAACGCTTAATTTCCTCTCTCTCTCTTTTTTTTTTTTTTTTTTTCTGGTCAAACATGTTGAGCATGTTGCCACATAAACTCTCACCTGCTATCTAGTTTAGCCTTCCACCTCCTGACAAACATTTGCAGGCTAATTTCACAGCTATATCCTTTTTATGTTCTTGTTGAAATATTCGACATTATTCAAGTTGATTGCAGTTTAAAGAGATCCAGGAAGTTTCAACCTGAAGATAGGCTGTTTTCATTATCTTCCACCACCTCACTGGCGGTATGTATCCGTAACCTTCATTTGAAGATGGTGGCTCACCGGCACACTAATTGCTAATTTTGTGTTTAATTAGACACGGATGTGGAACTTTTTCCCTATTTATTCTTTTTCGCAACCCATCAGCAAGCTATGCACTTATATTCTTCCTAAGCTCGACTGATGTTCCAAAACGGTGCATGGAATAGAGTTTTTCATCTTTATATGTAATAAAACATGCATTTTCTAGATTGAGAGCATTTAGGGGATAAGATTCTTGGTAGGACAAAAGATGGTTTGAATGTCTAGCACTACTTATTTTCTGCAGAAATAGAGGAATTATAAAGCATTGGTTCTCTCAATATCCCTGAGAGATCTGGATGAAGTGTTTTGTGTTTGGTGGGCTTGTTCTTTGGTGGATTAGGTTAAACAATACATATTGATAATGGAGATGGTTATATAGATTACTCAGAAAGTTTATTGATTCGGAAAATTCCTTGCCACTTGAATTTAGTTCCAAAAATGAATAATAAACTAGTAGCCTCTTACCACTTCATGTGCTAGCAAGATGACTATTGGGAATAATTTTCTACCTTTTTGTGTAAAACATTTAGTCTGTGTTTTGCTATCCCCTGTGGAAACTCCCCCTAGTTTCTTTAAACCGGAATGACTTCTCTGTTGTTGACAAGTCTAGTCTTCTAGCACGAGACTTTGCATGTGTGAGTAAAGGAGGATGACAAATTCTGTAAACTGTTCATTAGCAATATCATCTTGACTGTTGTCTTTTTTTCTCTTCTCATTTGGATTTCCTTCATTTGCTCAGGCAGAAGAACAAGCTGCTGGACGAGATGGTGGGGCTTTATTGGCTAATGGACAGTAAGTATTTTATTTCGTCTGATGCAGGTAGTGCCTTCTGTGCGCATTGAAAATTTTGACATGGATAGGGATTGATTTGGATAAATTTTTGTTATCTCCACAGAGGGAAACCAAAGAAGGGTAGGGGTGGCCCTAGAGATGCAAAGAGATCGAGGCAATCAAGCGAACCAGATTTTGACTATGAAGACGATGCTGATTTAATGTAGTGGTGACTCCTCGTATGATGGTACATCTGTTGGTCTTGCATGATGCAGGTTGATAACTTCATTGCGAATGCATTCTAACCGAGGTGGAAATGGAGCTTTTTTGGTTGTCATAATGTACATTATTATGCGATCCTTGCTTGGCTATCATTTCAGCATATGCTGTTGTAAGTAGATATGTACAAATCCCCATGATTTTCATGCAAGAAGGGAAAAAACAACTAAGGCAGGACATCTTTTTCAATCATCTCGTCTTGGCAGGGATAGAATTACGTTGGCGCTTGGCAGTCAAAAATTTTGTGGCCGACTGGATCCGGCAAATTGCAATTGTCATTTTGTCGAGATCCTTGGTATTCTGAGATTCTCCGTTGCTAGTTCGACATTGTTAAAGTTCCGGGGCTAGAAATCTATGCCTTTACTATCAGATGTCAAGGCTGCGACACCCCTCTTCATGTTTGTTGTGGAATAGTAGAGTAGGTTCACATTTTTTTCCGGTTGAATGTCGTATATGGTGTCGGCTATTTTTGATTACCTGCTGATGTTGCTTTGGCATCTTCCTCCTCATAATGTGTTTTTAAGTCCAATTGTACAAGATGTCGGAGAGGGTGGAAGACCATCTGTCATTTTTTTTGGTCTAGACCTCTATTCCGGTCCTTATCCCTGCTAATTTTCAAGCATATCATGGTAACAGCGAAAGAAAGGAAAAGGAAAAGTAGGAATGTACCTGTGGTCCTTTCTTTGCTCCGCAGAGAGGAACGTTTTCTATAAAATCTGGGGTGGCACCGCTCGGCTTGCAAAAAAGTGGGAAAGCTTACTTTCAACGCACCGCCTGGGGGTCCATGGGATTCCATTTCTTTCCACTAACACTACTGTCTAAATTGTTTTGGTGCAAATCTTCATTAGCTACCTTCTTTTCCTCGAAAGCCATCAACCTTTCATTAAAAAAAAGTACAAGTGTTCTTTCGTCTTTGCGCAACAAAGTAATAATTGGACATATTTACAGCTTCTGCCCCAACTCCAAACCACACCATCAATTCAAGGACCTCAACCAAGGAAGTCAAAAGGCACGGAGAAAGACAAAAAAGGCTTAAAAAACAAAATTACGTTAACCTCGTTGGGGGTGGTTTGGATAATCATGGAAATCCTTGGACGTATTTTATTACAAAATATTTTTAATCCTGGACTTTTGCATCGGGTGATTCCATATCTATAAGCTTATGATTGCTAGTACTAGCATGTAGATAACAATTACATGAACCATATAAAGATCTGGTAGGTAAATGGTCACTGCAGTTCTCAAAACCCCATGGGACATGGTTATTCTTACGTCATCAAAAATGAAAAAATCCGAGTAATGGGCTATCGTCAATTGTATTTTAGCACATAGGGGATTTGAATTTGGTCCGTAGATCTTGGCCAACTTCCTATTTTAGCACATAGGAAATTTTGGTTGCTTTTCTCCTCTGGTTTTGGGAATATATGCTTTTCTTTCCTTTATCCCGTTTTCTTTTCTTCTCAGTCCAAAAGTCTTTATCTGACTTTCCGTCCGAAACCTTATAACCACATTCCTTTCCCCCGTCCATTACCGCAGAATCAAACTTGCAGTTCAGGTTTGCACAATCACATTCATACTCTCATTTCTTCTTTGAATATTTCAAACTTCTCTTCGTGGCCCTCCCGCGGTTACCGTATCTTCAGCTATGTCTTTCAGAATCAGAGGAGTATGTCTTTCTCTCCTTCTCTCCGTTTTCACCAGTTCGTGAATTTTTACTTCTTGATCATGCTGATGATGTTAGTACGAAACTTGTACTCCAATTTATATGCTCCTTAAAAGGGCGTCGTTTCGAAAAATTTCTGTTTGATAGTTTGGAGCGGTTGACATTTTTCAGGTAATAATGACGACCGGGTTTCTTTTTTTTTTTTTTTCGTATATTATATTGCAGCAAAATGCTACTTCTGGTATGGGAGTTGCTGATCACAGCAAGGATGCATTCTTGGAGCTGAAGAGGAAGAAGGCGTACCGCTATGTTATATTCAAGATCGATGAGAAGAAAAAGGAAGTTGTAGTTGAGAAAACTGGCAATCCAGCTGAAAGCTATGACGATTTTACTGCTTCCATGCCTGAAAATGATTGCCGTTATGCAGTCTATGACTTTGATTTTGTCACCTCTGAGAATTGTCAAAAGAGCAAGATTTTCTTCATTGCATGGTTAGTACTTTCTCGTCCAGTCTTTTAACATTTTTTTGCCTCTTCTCTATATCTACTACCATCTTTCTTCTTCTTTTTTCTTTTTTGTGTTATAAATTTTTTTTCTGGCTCTTGTGGGCAAAAACTTTGCTGAAAAAGAAGAAAATTGGATGTGCCACTCAGTTGACATAACCAGTTTCACTCCCTTTGATACGCCTAATGTTAGGACAAACACATCGATTTAAGTTAGCGTTTGACAGATTGATTGTTCATAACCTGTACAATTGTCTGCTGTTTGTTTTTAATTTCTATACTTGCAATAACTTGAATAGATTACTTACTGATGGTTGTGACTTATCAAGCGCTATCTTTCTGGCCTTATATTTTCTCTTTCACGATAATGATATCTTCCTGATACTGACTAACTTGATACAGAATTTAAGATTTTACCATGCGCAGCTCTTATGTGAGGTATCTATTTGACTATGGTCATATGCATGTTTATCAGGTCTCCTGCAATCTCTAGGATTCGTGCCAAGATGCTTTATGCTACATCCAAAGAAAGGTTTAAAAGAGAATTGGATGGAATTCATTATGAAATTCAGGCTACTGACCCTACTGAAATGGATCTCGAAGTTATCAGGGACCGTGCAAATTAAAGCTTCTGATGTTCATTATCTTTGTAAGAAGCAAAAATTGATAGAGCTCCATCTTCAAAGCAATTATCATGTTGACTCCTTTGAGCTATCCACATATCCATTTCTGGAGCAAGTGCTGCAAAAATAATGATACCTGGAGTTACTGATTTGAGGCCATGGTCAGTCTCTAGTTGCCTAGTGTATAATGTTCTAGTATGACTTGCTTCTTCTCATGAGGCGTTCATAATCTTGACTCGAGTACATACATTAGGCGTATATTTGGTTCAACAGACTTTGGTTTGTTTATTGTGTATTGCACTTTAAGAAGAATAATGCCAAAAGCCTTTTCCTTCTTTCCCTCTCAGTTACATGTTAATTCTGCAGCTCTTTTTATAAACTTATGCTCTATAAATCATTGGCAACACCCACATTTCAATCCTTAAGTTCCCAGAGATAGTATTAGAAAATTAAGCATAACTTCGTCAGTAAATTTAAGGCAATTGCCAGATTAAAACATGGATGTCCGTGAGTTAATGTAGAATCCGCGATCAGGCACTCCTTGTTAGTCTGATATATGTTACTTGACTTGTAAAGCCTTCTTCACGAGAGGTGCACAGAAGCAAGTAGAATAAAACTAAAGGAGGAGAAGGTGAAAAGCATCTGTTCTGCCGATGAGACCACTATCCTAAAAATGAACGACATAAACATGCACTTGCTTGTATGCAGAAGAAGAAAAGATCAATCGTTTTGCTAGGAAGCACAATGACTCCAAGACAATGGTTTCCCATTGTATTCTATTTATTGCTATGTACTTTTTCTACTATTATCAGAACCACTTGCGTAGTTAACTCTGTGTGGGCTGCTGTGCCTGTTGGTCCTCACCTGAAATTTCTTCTAGAGACCTGCCCTTTGGTTCAGGCACTAAAAACGTAAACATTGCACCCAAAAGATTGATGACAGCCAACACAATCAGCGAATTTCTCATTCCAATGCCAGGTGGATATCCTGCATCTGTCTTTGTCTTATCTTGGTTTTGAGCCAAATACAAGAACCCAAACGCACCCACAATTGCACCTGATTTTCCAGATGCAGCTGAAATGCCATGGCAGGTTGCTCTCAACCTGGCTGGAAAAATCTCAGCAGGCACAATGAATGTAGTGGCATTGGGACCAAAATTTGCAAAGAAGAAGGTTAACGAGTACAGTACCACAAAGCCAACATGGTTTCCTTTAGCCCAGTGGTCGTAAGGGATGGCCAAAGCAAGCATAAAGATTGTCATCATACAGAAGCCCATCAACTGAATGGCAAACCTTCCCATCTTGTCAATCAGAAAGACAGTGAACCAATATCCTGGGACTGTACCGCACAAGGCAATCAAGGTTTGTGCCTTGGCGATCTTGAAGACTTCCTCGATGGCATTCATAGACTTTGCCGAGGGAAGCCATCCAATTGCAGAGAAGATGTCCTTTTGGAACAAATTTTGACTGTAATATGCAATATCAAGTAAAAACCATGTGGTGGTTGTACCTAACAAGTGAAGCCCATGGCGCCGAAGAAACTCCTTTGTGAACAAGCCAAATGAGCCTGCCGATTTTTGAGTTGTCTGGATGTTGATTTCTTGTTGTGCTTCCAAATCGACCTGTAGAACCTTAGACATGTCAGCGGTAGCTTGTTTTCCATTCTTGGCAACCAAAGCCGTATACCGGGCAGTCTCAGGCATCTTCATCCGCCAATAGTAAGTCAATGCAGCAGGAATTGCTCCAGCCATGAGAATTATCCTCCAAACATAGTCTGCCTGAGGAACAGTTGAGCCAGCGGGGTCGAGTGCAAAAGATGGAGCCTTAAACCTTGCATTGAAAATTGCAGAGATGATGATGGCAAAGATGCCACCAGATAATATCCCAAATCCCTGCATGGCAAAAACAGCAGCTATGAAACCGCCACGAGTCTTTTTATTTGCGTACTCTGACATGATGGTGGCCGACAGCGGATAATCGCCTCCGATGCCGAAACCAAGCCAAAACCGCCAAAAGCATAGTGTTCCCATGACAAATTTCGGACCATGCCCGAAGGAATGCCCCGAAGCAATTGAGGCAAGAACCATGATCATAAGCGTGATTCCGTACACCTTTTTGCGGCCCATTTTATCCCCAAGCCATCCAAAGAAGAGTTGGCCGGCCAGAGTTCCACAAAATGCTACCCCATTTACCGCAGCTGATACGTTAGGAGGTAAGCTGCCTGGTTTTTCTGCTCCTTCGACGTAGTAGTATGTGCGGCCCAACAACTTTGTGACAAGGGATATGCAGAAGAGATCATATGCGTCCGTGAAGAAGCCCATTCCAGCAATGACAATTGCAGTGAAATGGTACAATTGTGTTTTTGCGACGTCAAGTGCATTAAGCACGTTATTTTGGGTTTCAGGCATTGCTGGCTGCAAACTTCTCTGCTTAAAACGTATCTGCTCTTCTACGAGTACTCCCAAGCCTTTGTCCTGCCTTGGTAAAGATATCTGCAGAAACCGCACCCACAGATTTTAGATCATGCTAGCTGAAACTTTCCTCGAAATATGTTACTACATTTTTTTTTGATAAA
Organism: Coffea eugenioides; assembly: GCF_003713205.1. Taxonomy (NCBI): domain Eukaryota; kingdom Viridiplantae; phylum Streptophyta; class Magnoliopsida; order Gentianales; family Rubiaceae; genus Coffea; species Coffea eugenioides. The sequence goes on along the minus strand of NC_040035.1, from coordinate 47,977,129 downwards.
ACAAAAAGGACCCTTTAAGTTGTAGCATGTATTTCCAAATTCTCAGGACATCGTGTTAGGTTTTTGAAGACTAACCATTTTCTGAACAAGATAAGCATGCATGATAAGAAGATGTCTAAACTCAAAAAAAAAAAACAATTTAATTTAGTGTATGATACCTTTAATAATCTAAGATACAATCTAACAGTTTTCAAGAAAGGAGAGCTCACCACCAGCAACAAAGACAATTTTATTGCTATCTACGGCTTATATGTTGCAATCAATCCGGAGTATAATCTGGCGACAAAACTAACCAATTCTTGTTGCCTCAGAGTTGAATTTAACAGTCTCAAAAATCAAAATTTGTTCAGAATTGAAGCCCATTTGTCTAGCCTTTTCTCCATGTGTCCAAAAGTATGTCTCTTTTATTTTCTGGTTTTCCCTAGACGAGCTTATTGCTTTCCCATAGGGAGGTACCCATTTGTTGCATCGGGTAGAAAACTGGTGTTCCGAGCCATTATATATTGTGGAACTGATTGTATTCATGTCTTCTATCATAAACTGCTTCATTCCATGTCAATTATTACTCAAAATCCACACGTTCGACGAAAAACAATTAACAATGAAGATAATCACAAGGAGATCATACCTGACTTTAATCTCAAATTTCTTTCTTCCGGTAATCATCCAACCTTTTCTCAATCAATGTGTTCTTGATGCTTTTGATTCTTTGTGGTACTGACATATCACTCTCCTCTTCCTGATTCGTGTGTAACCCTTTTTGGTTTCTTGTGCTTGTATGATTGGAGTATATTGTTTCCTAGTAATACTACTGATACGAATCATCAGAGTGATCGCATTGGATCTAAAAGAGAGTCTGTTGCGGTAGGATAAGTTCGTTTTGTTTTCGAAAACTTGAAAGGGCAGTAGGACTAGAGGGTTATTGTCTCCTAATAGGATTCCTTCTAGGTTGTGCGATTTTTGAGGGTTTTCTATTACTATCAATTTTTTTTTTCTCTTTTTCTTGTTGTCAAGAATATATTTCCAAAGGATAGCAACCCGTATAGTTTATAGATTAAGAGTAAATTTTATATATAATAAGAGTATCTACACTATCACCATTTGATTCATGACATACATGTAAAAGTTTGGATTTCAAAGCATCTACATTGTCACTACCGTTGGATTCATGGCACACATGTAAAAGTTGGATTTTAAATTCAAATTTTGTATAATTATTATTCATCCAAAACTGATATTTTCAGTGATAGTGTACAAAAAACTAATCCATAAATTAATATGTGTCACTTTGTGTATGTATTCCTAAGAATACCTCAGGTTCAAACTTTGAAGTAGGATGATATTAACAACATCGAATTGAGTTTGAGTTGGAGTTGGAGACTTGGAGTTGGAGTTGGAGGAGGCATGGTTCAGCAATATGGGATTTTAGTATTAGAAAACAGCTTTGTTCTTTCGTATGAACACTTTATGAAAATTTAGATGACATGTGTCACTTTATGGGTTTATGTATTTCTAAGAATTCCTTTGGTTCAAACCTAAAGGTGTGTTTGGATTAAAAATTATTTGAGATAATTTCGTGAAAAAAGTACTGTAGCATTTTTTTGATATGATGTATGTGAGATAAAAAGGTGATTGGAAAATATATTGATGATGCAAGCAAATCAGTGTGAGTAAATAAGGTGTAAATAAAGTGTAATGTTTTGCAATCCAAACACACATTAGTAAGAAAATCGATTTGAGTTGGAGTTGTAGTTGGAGTTGCAGGAGGCATCGTTCAGCATTAGAAAAATGCCTTGTTTTTTCGTATGAACACTTTATGAAAATTTAGATGACATGGAAAATAAATTCAAGCTATATTAGGTTATCAACTTTCATAGATTATGAACCGTCACTCAGACGGTACAGAAAAGATATACTCCAATTTAATATCCAGCACATCCTTCCGTTTGCAGGGTAATTAAGCCTTTTGCTTGTACTTTCTTAAGTCCTTCTTTGAAAGGTTAAAAGAAAAATGAAAAAACAGAAGCAAGAACTGGGATTAACACAATGAATTGAAAAGGGCAAAGTTAATGCTGTTATTAGTAGACTTTTGGTGGATGGCTTGATAAAACAGCTCCTTTTTCTTTGTTGTAGAGGTAAGAGAGTAATTCTTCCTGAATTCGAATGCATTCGCAAACTTCTTCTTCATACGGGAGCCAATTCGCAAACCATCAAAAGTGCTGGAGCCAATTCGCAATAGTGAGTGCTATGTCAACTCTTACTTTGATTGATCAAGTGTTACGGGATCAATCTGGGGAACAAGATTCATAATCCTACCATTCTAAGCTCCATAAACTACTCTAAACTTGTATTAAAGAAAAAGGAGGGACAAAGTACAAACCGCTACTTCCTTGCTTATTACACTTCGAAAGCTCGAACCTCTCCCAAGGACTACATCAAAAGTAAAAGATTCAGAAAACAAAAGTAACTACTATTCGGTAAAGAGGCCACAGAATAAACAGACGGGGAACAACAGCACTTATATCACCGGAACCGTCCTGTTATTGTAAGAAGCTGGATGGTCCAATTCTTCTCCTCCCTCTTTCATGTCTCCGATTTCACCTGACATTTCCTCCAGCGATTTCCCCTTGGATTCTGGGACCAAGAAGGTAAACAAGAAGCCCAAAAAGTTAACAGCTCCCAGCAGAATGAGGGAATTCTTCACCCCAATACCCGGTGGGTACCCTGCATCAGTCTTGGCCTTATCCGGGCTCTGAGCCAAATATAGGAATCCAAAAGCACCCACCATTGCTCCCAATTTCCCTGATGCAGCTGATATTCCGTGACAAGTTGATCTAAATCTAGCTGGGAAGATCTCAGCTGGCACAACAAAAGTGGTGGCGTTGGGACCGAAATTGGCAAAGAAGAAGGTCAACGAGTACATCACCACAAATGGGATATGGTGTCCTGGTTGAGTCCAGTGGTCGTAGGGGAAGGCCAGAGCAAACATAAAAGCTGTCATCATGGTGAAACCCAACAATTGAATAGCAAATCTTCCCATTCTATCGATGAGGGCAACTGTGAACCAGTAGCCAGGCACAGTACTGCAGAGAGCAATAAGAGTTTGTGCCTTGGCAATGGTAAACACTTCATTGATTGAGTTCATAGTCTTTGCTGCAGGGATCCATCCAATTGCACTAAAAATGTCCTTCTGGAACAAATTCTGGCTGTAAAATGCAATATCAAGCAAGAACCATGTGCTCGTTGTACCAAGCAAGTGAAGCCCATGACGCGTAAGAAATTCCTTGGACAGCAGACCGTATGGGCTACTCGGGCTTCCAGCTGTCTGCTGCACCTTGGCTGGCTCAGCCTCGATGTCGACTTGCAAAACTTTGGACATATCTGCATTAGCCTGCTTCAAATCATTGGCAACAAGAGCGGTGTAACGAGCAGTTTCGGGCATCTTCAACCGCCAGTAGAAAGTAAGTAGTGCTGGCATTGCGCCTGCCATCAGGATGATCCTCCACACATAATCCGCTTGCGGGATAGTTGAAGCAACCGGATCCACCTCATAAGGTGGAGCAGGGTATTTGGCATCAAAAGCTGCCGAAATTATCATGGCGAAAACGCCTCCACCCAAAATGCCGAAGCCTTGCATGGCAAAGACTGCTGCAATGAAGGCACCGCGGGTCTTCTTGTTGGCATATTCAGACATAATGGTGGCGGAAAGAGGATAATCACCGCCAATGCCAAATCCAAGCCAAAAGCGAAAGAAGCAAAGAGTGGCCATAACTGATTTTGCTTCGTGACCGAAGGAAAGGCCTGAAGCAATTGAACAGAGGCACATGAGCATGAGGGTTATGCCATAAACCTTCTTCCTTCCCAGCTTGTCCCCGAGCCAACCAAAGAAGAGCTGGCCGGCTAGGGTTCCACAGAGTGCCACGCCATTGACAGCAGCAGAGACATCAGGAGGCAGACTGCCGGGCTTGGGAGCGCCTGGTTTGGTGTAGTAGATGCGGCCAAGCATCTTGGTGACAAGGGAGATACAAAAGAGATCATAGGCATCTGTGAAGAATCCCATTCCGGCAATGATAATCGCCGTGAAGTGATACCATTGTGTTTTTGCCGAATCCAGAGCATTCAGCACCTTCAGATTTTCCCCTGCCATATTTGCTAATGACTGATCGTCGTCTCTTTCTCCCTATCCCTCAAATCACTCCTTTCTCCGACTTCTCTCTGCAAGCAAGAAGCAGATTAACAATCCTCAGAACAATCATGCCAATTAATTTGTTGTTTGCGATTATCAGGAGAATTCAAGACAGTCAAACAGTAGAGAAGGTGAATTAAAAGCAAATCAATTAAATGAGTTGATATCGTTTTGTTTTTTCCAGGGAGTAAGCAATCAATTTTACCATCATAGCATGCAAATACTCCCACTCCGTGAAAAAAAAAAAAAGAGTAAATGAAAAACTTTAAGTAGGATGATTATCTCCTTTTTTTTTTTAATTATTATTCAATTGTAAAGAATAAAGTAGTCCCTCGCTAATCTGATTCTGAAACTGGAAGTCTGTTCTAGTCCCCCTCCCACATACTTGTATATGGAAGTGGTCCCAATTAGGTCACAGAAACAGGACGACAACATAATTCACACGGCAATATTCACCAATGTTCTAGGGAAATCCTAACTTCTAATCTTCGACAATAACGTAAAGTCCTAGAAAATCTTTTATGCATCCATAACTAGAGAAGAAATCCCTCCGTCCCTCCTCTTTCACCACCCCCCATTATCGTAAAGAAAAATGGACAGTTCATTTAATTTGGTGGCCATATCGAATTATTCATGCATAATAGCAAAACATGACAAACCATCTCCCGAACAACCCCCTCCTAATCCCCCCTCCCCCCACCCCCAACAACACAAAAAAAAGGGGATTCCGGTACCATTAACTTTCATTAATTGAAAGCAAAATAATAAAATCTTAGGGAGTTTTATCAATTCTTTGAATAGCAAAAGCAGGCAAAGAAGTAAAAGAGGAAACGTTTTAATAAATACCACACGCAACAAATTCACTAAAACGGAGGATGTTTCGATCCGTAAAAGGTTGGAGATAATTCCAGGATTTGTTAGGAAAAAACAAGAAAAAGAAATCATGTCCAGGAGGAAGGTGGCGATGCGAAAAGAAGAAGATTTGATCCAGGTGACCACCTTTTGCATGCAACAAAAGAGAGCAAATACTAAACAAATCAATGAATAAGAGGTTAGGTTGATAACATTCAACAAGTGTGTTAGAAAAATAATGGGGGATGGCAACACAAAAATTTAGTAACGTATGCAGCATTATGCATGTATCTACCCCCAAAAAAAAAAAAGTATCATGCATGTACAAGACAAGAAACAGCTTTATTACCAAAAAAAATAAAAAACTAATTCCAGATATGTAACGTTTAAGGTTGTTGACAGTTGTAATTGTAACACAGACCTTGTTCCTTTCTCTGAATCCGGAGCAGATGAAACAGAGAAGGGGAGAGAGAGGGAGAGAGGTGAAAAAAGAAAAATTGAAGACTTGGGATTATTATTAAATTAGGATTAGGTTTGGATTAGTGAAATTCGCAGGGATGGAATGGCAAGGCGGGTGAGCGTGGGTTATTTATATGGGTCACGGGACCGGGCAACCACCATACCATCCCAGGGGATCTTCACTGGTATATTCTTTCTCTCACACGCCGCTCAAAGTACCCTTTTCCCTCATGCTGCTCACGACGCCGTTTCGGGTACCCCATGTTTGCACCCGTGCCAAATTGAGAAGGTTGGCAATTGCGATGGATTTTGACCACTCATTCATACTGCCAGGGGGGAGCAACCGTTTCTCACGATTCATGGCTAAGATTTGATAAAAAAATAATAATAATAATAAGATTCAGATTGTATTTTATACATCATTTTTCACATCTTGTATGGGACCTATAATATTTTATTTTATAATTACACATCATTGAAAATGAGTTACAACGTGTGCATATAAAGTTATGTTTCGTGTATTTTGCACTGAATCAGTCCAAACGATTTTCCTGACAACCGTTCGGGCTCATGTCCACTCATACTGTAGAGGGGATCCTTTTGTTGTACGAATGCATAGACCGTTCCTACTGTAGGTCTGTGATGAGTAGGGGTGCAAACAATTCGAACTGATTCGATTTTCAGCCTAATCAAGTTGAGTCTTAACATAATTTTACAAAATTCAAACTCAAACTCGACGAATTCGAGTCAAGCTCGAGCTTAAAAAATAAAAAAAAAGTATTTTATTTTTTAAAAAGAATAAAATAATTATTTTTCTTAAAAATAATAAAATATTAGATATATATATAATTTTACTATTAAAATAAAAAATATATATGTACATATATAATTGAGTTCGAGTCGATTCGCGAGCTAATGAGTTTAATATTTTTGAACTCGAATTCGAGTTCGAGTTCAACTTGATAAATTCAAATTTGATGTTGACTGAATTCGTGTCGAGATCGGACTCGAGCCGCTCGCGAGCCTTTGCAGCCCTAGCAGTGAGTGTGTGGTGCGTTTGGCCTGATACTAATAATAATAGTAGTAGTAGTACAGTTACTATAGTAGTATGTCTGATGAGGGGTAGTTCCGTCAACAAATTGGGATTTTTTTTTTCTTTTTTTGGGTAAAAGTTTTGGGAGGTTGTTAAACGTAGATCAGTAATTAATTCTACACACGGTAAAATGAGCTGTACGTAAAATCGTAGTATCTTGGATTAGTTTCCTTGTAAATCGAGAGAAGTAATGGTACTTCTCATCCTTAAGATTGTGCTCATGGCATCTTTCATCGATGCCAACAGTGACTTCTTCATTTTCCCTCTCTTTCTTTCTTTTGCCAACAGACTAAAATAAACGAGAATATCCGCCAACATGTCAAACCATATGCCCTGCGAAATTGTTTCTATCCATCGATTTTCGTGGAAAGATTTCTGGTTTTTCACGTTTGATATGATATTAGTTTGAATTCCTAGTGTCAAAGACTTCTTTGTTTTTTCCCCTCTTTTTCTTTCTTTTGCCAACAAATAATAAACAAAGAATATCGGCCAACATGTCAAAGCATATGCCCTGCGAAATTTTCATAGAAAGATTTCTGGTTTTTCACGTTTGATGTAGGAACAAAATGAAAATGAAAATTCGTTCAACATGTCTCTCACATTTCTTCAAATTAATTATTTCATCATTCACTTTTAAAATATTAATTTTACGTTGTTACAAAATTACATTAGCAAAATTAACGAGAAGTAATATAATTTTGTAAGAACAAAATTTGATCATAACCTAAATTTTCGACCACTTGTTAACTTGAAAATCACCGAGTGACCAACATGCGGCCACTTTATGTATAAAAAGATTAGATCTCACTATTTTAGTAACAAAAATGACTATGAATTATGTCAGATTCCTTTTTTTTTTTTTGGGTAAAAAAATAAATATGATTCAAGTCATATCGTACCTTTTTAGGGACAAAATGAACGTGTGGCGCTCACGTGATAGATGTAGGTTAAAAAATGATTGAAAAGTTAAGTTAGGATCAAATTTTACTAACTTAATTTTGTAAGGGATACAAAGTTACAATTTAAAAAATGACAAATGAAAAACTTTATTTGACAAAATGTGAGAAATGTTTTGAACCATTTTCCAAATGAAAAAGTTTATGTTCACTAATATGGAACCAAAAAAGGCAGATCTGTGGAATTGAGTTGTCTAATGATTCAATTACTAACCGCTAGATATGTTAGTATAGTCACTTATTAATGCTCATCATCTGTAATTTAAATATGTACACTCACATTCATTTGGTACCGTGACGGTGAATCATTGTCTCAATGCAATAGGATGGACGATAATTATGAACCCGTGTCAATGCAATGAAATGTACTAACCAATATCCAATCTGCAGTGGCTAATAATAGGCGTATTTGACTAGTCTCGAGAATGATGGTTGAGCATTCAAATATAGATGAAGTTCAAATAATGCAACTCATGATATGGGAGCGTATGCTTTGTTTTCACAGTAAAATGGAAGAAAAGAGCACATAGTTTAACTCGCTTGTGAGTTTTACTCTAATCAAAATTTTAAATCCATAATTCAATAATTAGAAATGTGTGCAATCAAATATAAAATAAAGTTTAAATTATGTGCCGTGACCAGCGTCCGTTAGACAATTGTTAAGAGAACTTTAAACTCGTTGAAAATAGACCGACCATATTCGTGATTTGTAGGGGAAAAAAAAGAACAAATAATTCAACTCGTTTGTCAATAGGAGCACGTACGTAAAGAGAATAGTTTTTCGAACTTATTAATATTCAACTAGCTAGTTAGGTTTCTAATACTCGGAAGTCATTTGCATCAACACACAACATCCATCAAGAAGTAATTGGAAAAAATAAAAAGACAATTGAAAAACATATTTATAATATAAGTTATGCAACGAGAACTTGTTTAACAAGAATTAACAAACCCCCAAATTCATTAGATGGTTAAAAATTTTAAAATATGAGACAGGTTTCGAGTGCCTCTGCTGAAAAAAAGGTGGATCAAAATTTCCTGCTTAATAAACAAATTTATCAGCATCCAGACGGGACAATTTTACCAAACCCTTCCAACTTTGAAATCTTCTTGAGCTCAGTTCTTTCTATGAGCATTATCCATCCTACCATTCCAAGTATTAGCAGCAGTGTCGTGGAAATTGGGTTCAGCCATGGTATGTATGACCTTTTGATGTTGTCCTTTGACCTACGAAGCACACGCAGCCAAATTGGGGGACACAATAGCTTGGTCGGCCATGAATTCCGTCGAAACATTAATCCACCATTTTTTCGATTTATGCCAATGTACCAACCATGAACTTTTATAATATCGCACGTCGAGTGTTCCCTCCACTCTTCTAGATCTCTTTCCATTTTCAATCGTATCTTTTGCCAGTCTGCTTTACATCTACGATACTGTGCTCTACAATTACATCTCTGTGTCACATTTTATTTAACTAGTCATTGAACACATTTAAATTTCATCAAATTTAACATTAGTGGCTTCTTGCATGGGTTGCATGGAGTGATGCGTATTGCGAAAAATAAAGCCCGTGAAGTCACTTCTTGCTAGGGATAGCGTTATTTTGTTCTCTTGCTCCGTAAGATGCATTGTATTTGAGCAAGAATCTTTCTTTCCTAGCAAACTAAATTTCCTAACAATTTTGCCAATCTTAACTCTTTAATTGAGTTTAATGTAAGATCATATTTACTGGAAAAAATAGATTGATTGAGTACTACTGTAACAATGGAAGTAAAAAAAAATCACTTCAAGCGTGCTATCCATATGCATGGTTCGATCTCACCTCAATTATCAACCACACAAGACATGGTCAAGCTATACATTAACTTTACTAACAAGATCTAGATCGATATATCCCTACGGCAGGCCTGCAATTCTTGTTTACCAATTTGAAATGTCCCAATATTTGAGAGAGTTTGCAATTCATAGAACGGTGTCTGAACTTTGTCGTGCATTGTAGAGTACGTGTGATCAACGCGTGAACATCTTCTTAGTGAGATCCACAACTATTTGAGTTTAATGCTTCAAAAGCCAAAGATGCAGTCCAAAAAAATTTGCTAAAAGCAGTCAAAAATTTCGCACTTCGTGTCTGAAGTTTATGGCTGAAGCCTTGGATAATTTGGAGCATAAACCTACTAAGAAAGTTTTCTTCACCCAGCAGCCCTGCTCGCCCCATAAGCTGTAGGGACTTTTGTGCGGGCCCTTAGGGGGCTGAGGAAAGAAAGAGATGAAATGGGAAAGAACTAAGGCATTGGTGCGAACCTTGCCTCCCACCAATTTGTCACAATTGTGGTTCTCATGGGCAACTCGGTTGGTCTCAATAAGTCTCCTTAGGAACTGATGTCTAGTGCCCGCAAGGGTTCGAGTCCCGTGATTAACGTGGTCGGGGGATGAGGCCTCTCCTCCCGGGCCGGAGTGGGATTAGTCGGACCCCGTAAGGATTGACCCGGACACCCACTCTGTCAGAAAAAAAAAAAAAGACGCAGGGCAAAAGTACTTTATCTCCAGCATTTATTTAATTAGTGGTGAATTTTGCTCCGAACCTTCAATTAACCATTATTAGATCAAGCAAAGCACCTTTTATAACCAAATAATGATAACGTGGGACATATGATCAGCTACGTAATCCTATGCACTTGTGTCCTGAGTTGGCAGATAAGAATAATAATAATAATTATTATTATTTTGTTTTGAGATGATTTAAATTCAAAATTTTGGAAAGGGATGAATTAAGTGATACAGACTGAGATAGCATAAGTTTTGTATAGAGAAATCTTGACAACCTGAGTATTTTCTGAACTGAGTATTTGGGCACGTAAAGAAAATTCTGGGGATTTAGGGTGAAAATTGTCTCTCAATCGCAAGGACATGTGGACTAAACAAATTGCAAAACAAGATGGTTTTCATTTTTCCCCATTGGTTTTTTTCTGTAAATTCAGAACTGAATAGAGCTTCGTAATCTTGGTTTGACATGAGAAACATTTGTAGGCGTTAATATGGTGGCATCAACGCGGGATAATTATGGTTGTCCTAAACAGGTATTTACAATGAATTAGATATTAATTTCTTGCACCACTACTAATAAAATAGTGAAAATATAAGCATCATATGGAAAAGTCGCCGCAATAAACGACGGACACAGGCAACGACAATTATTCTCTTACTTTAAAGGGTTAACTACACTTTGCCCCCTGAACTTAAACCATTATAACACTTTGCCCCCCTAAACTCCAAACATATACACTTTACCTCCTGTGGTCAACTTTTTGATGAGATTAAGATGGAGTTATATTTTTTATGATCAAAATATCCCTAACTGATTCTTAAATACACACAATAATTGTAACATAATATATATATATATATTTCTTTAATAGTTAACAAATGTATTTAAACACAATTACACTATGCATTTTGACGTTTTAGCACTAAAATGAATTAGATAGTTCACATAAAAGAAGTATAAGTAACTCAATGTGTTTATCTCAATATCGTAGCAATTCTTGTTATAAATAAAATAATATTAAATAGTGCATTTAAAATAAAAATTATCTGCGTATATTTTTTTATTGTAGCACTTTTTAATATGTTTTATATGAGATAAAAACATGATTAAAAATAAAAATATATTGAAAACCACATTTAGAGAATTTTTATTTTTTTTAAAAGTGTAAAATGCAAAGCAAGGTATGAATGTGGTATAAAATTACCAAATAGCATCTTATTGACTCATGAAAATCTTGTAAAAGCTACAAAGTAAATGAATATTATTAAAACTAATCCATTTACAAATTAAAAGAAGAAAGGTAAGCGATGAAAACTTGTGCAGATGGTTTATGAATTTTTAAATTCTTTTTTTGTCACAATAAAAATTTTCAATTCTTTGCTATTATACCATCTTTTATTTTTTAATTTTTTTTAAAATCATATGAATTTTTATATTTTTCTAATAAAATATTTCATATTCTGATTAAAAGTATAGCATTATTCTATTTTGTTAAATTTTTGGATGAAAAATTCATCGTTGACATTTGACTTAATCAATGAAGGGGGCAAAGTGAATATATTTAAAGTTCAAAGAGGCAAAGTGTCATAAAGGTCAAGTTCAAGGGAGCAAAGTGCAATTAGCCCTACTTTAAACCTTAATGTACCTGTCTTATTGTTCCTAAGAACCTTTTCAAGCCAGTGTTAGTGCCTAAGTAACTTTTGTTGACCGAAGAACATATTAAAAAATCCAAATAAAAAATATAGCCAGTTTCATCCCTTGGAGAACGCAAGGGACATTCAAAGCACAAGTGAAGAAATTATGAAAATCCAATTCCGAATCTCCCTGTCGTTGATACTGATAATATATTTGCCACGAATGCAAATCAATTTACATGATCTGAGAAAGTAGATTAATTTGAAGGGAAATGCAAACTGAATTGAAACATTTATCCCTCTAGACGTAATTGTGATGATAGTTTTATAGGCTAGGAGGCGGCCACTCAGTCGCAAAATATGAGAGAGCTTTTTCTTTTCCAATCTTCCACTACGATATCTGTGTCCATGTGCACTGATATAATCAAATAGATGCGCAGGCAAGCATCCAACATCGAGGGCCATGGTTTAAAGTGGAGCTTCCTAGATCTTTCTTTCAAAGTTTTTCCTAGCCATCAATCGATAACCTTAACAGTGATGAGTCACTTACAATTACCATACATGAACAATGCTTACGTTACAAAATCTACGGCAGAATGATTTCTCTGAACTTTCAAAAAGGGATCCCTTTCCTGAGTGGGAAGTTAAATGGAATCGAAAAAACTTTGAGTCTAGTCATGGTAGGAAGCATCACTTACTGCGATTGCCTTTTCATGGTAGCTAGTAGTACAAGTTTTCTTTGTCAAACACCGAAAGGAGGCACTTAATTAGCATGTGGTTCCTCGAAAGTACTAGTTATATCTGTGCCAGATTTTTCTGCCCGGATGCATGAGAGCAGCGATACCTATTCCAACTTCTAAGTTCTAACTAAGCTTTGAAATTTGCAGGTCTATATATTCACATGTTTTTTTTTTCTATCTTTCCTTTTAAGGCTTGGACATCCAAGGAAGGATAGAAGCAGCAGCATATAAGCACTCAGGCCTGGCAAAGGCGAAAGCTCATAGGCGGCCACTGCGAATGTTTTGAGAAACAAGCCTTAGATTTTGTCATCATTGCAAATGTTTTGATACATCTATTGTTAAAATGCAATATCATAGACTAATTCAAGTAGCAGCAAGTCTGTTTGGAAATGGGTTTTCTGCGAACACGACTCTTGCCATTACATCCATTCTTTATCTAATCTCGGGTCCCGAATGTAGCGAAATAAAACGCTGTGACGATTATGCACTATAGAATTAGAAGGTCGAAAGTTCAATTGTTGATCATCATATACGGAAATAAACTCCCAACTTAGTATATACATTACCCAAAGTTAGTACAACTGGGCTTGTGGGCTTCTTAATGACAAGTCCTTTTGGATCAGCTTGTCAGACTTTAGCAATATTAGGACTGGGCTTAGGAAATGCTTTTTCCGGTGCAACTATTTCGAAGAGAAAGGATGGGTGTCTCATTAATTTGGGCCCGGAAATATTGGGGCCGGGTCAACTTCTCATTAATTTTGACACGCCACCAAACCCTGAAGCCTGACCAACCCAAAAGAACAAAGGGATTGGGATCATGTTCTCTGACCAAACAAATAAATAGAAAGGGGATTGGGATGCCACCCAATCATGTGTGCGGTAAACGCTTTTTTAAAAAAAAGGGGGGAATCTCAACAAGATAACACAAGTTTCTTCCTTTTATTGCTTAATAGCAGCTACAAAAGTTGACAGGACAGCCCTTTTCTAAAGAAGTTGAAGCTCAACAACATACATTTGTACTCGTAGTTAGCAAAAAGCTCATTTACCAGAAGCCAAACGTAAAGTCAAAAACAGGGGACAGACAGTAAGACCGTTACTAAGCTTAAACAGAAAGTTCTTAGTAGCATTTTATGAGGATTTCAGCATCGCAAAAAACACTACCAAAATCAAGATTTCCATGAGAGCCATCAGATTCTGCTCTTGATTAGGTGGCTGACGGGGTTTGAATGCTTTTAGCAGCCACGACCTCTGAGTTATGCGAATCAGCTTCAGCACCAGATATGTGAAATAGGCCGCCATCACCATAAGTAACCTCCAGTCGTATGCACTTGCATCAGCCAGGCGGGAAGAGATCATAGCACAATTTGCTACCATGACCAGCGAATCTAGACTGTTCACAATCAACTTTTGCTTGAGATTCCTGTTAAACAGAAATTAATCAGTTCATGAAGCCATATACACGGGACCAGGGGCAAAATGCGAAAACCCTTATTAGAAATCTTTCCTGACAGCAATTTTTCTTTTTTCTTTTAACTCCCTTTTTCCGGGTTCTATGACTCCACAAGGCACATGGATCTGGTGATAACATGCTTACATAGCAGTGAACAACAAAAGAAATACTGCCAATATGTTTATGGTTTTTTAACCTTGCTGAAATATCTGCATAACTGCCATGGTACATGTGTTCAGACTCCATCTCTTGATGAATCTGTTGAGTGAAAGAAAGAAAAGTTGGGAAATGGTTAGTAGTACTAATTAGTTCTAATTTAGCAGGACGATTTTAATGGAGAAAACGTTTTGAGAGGAGGCATACGTCTTCTTCTGGTTCTGAACTTGAAGGAACTGTGATCAAAGTAGTGCATGCATTTGTGTCCCTTGCCGCCGCCGCCACCACGGTTGCTCTTCCGGGGACATAACAGGAAGAGGAGAGGGAAGCGACAGCCAGAGAATCACTCGGTGGCTCGGCCTGTAACCAGGGTCCAAATTTAGCCTTTTTAGCGGGGAATTGGCAGCTTCTGTAATGGTTCCCAATCCGGCCACATTTGTAGCAGAAAATACCCAACTTTTCATACTTGAACTCAACCCAAATATCACTAAGCCCCCTACGCCTAACCCAAAACCCACAAAGCAAAGGTTTTGTAATGTCCAAAATTACACGAATCCTGAGGAACTTCCTATCCAACGCTCTCCCATCGAACGCATCCCCATCCACATACGGAAATTTGCCCAACACTTGGCCAAGCTTGTGCCCATTTGCCTTCGTCAAGTAGTCGATTGGGAGTCCGTGGACCTGAACCCAAAATGGGGAGAAAGAGAATTGCAGCTCTTCTAGCATTTTGCCAGAGACGAAGGGAGAGAGAATGAGAAGTCCCCCCTTGATATTCCAAGGCGCATCGAGGAGAACTTTTCTCCAATCTTCTTTGCCTTGGAAAGAGAACATGAAGGTGTTGCGATCCACGTAGGAAACGCTGAAATCCTTTTTGCATTTCCATTGGAAGGAAGCAATGCATTTGACATCCCTTTTATCTACTGGCCAGTCCAAGATGATCTTTCCAACCAAGCAGGTATCCACAACTCTGGAGGTGACTTCTTTGTCTGGTTCGAGGTCGATTGCTGCGTGCACGGGCGCTAATTTCGCCTTATCCATGAGAAAGAGAAATTAGTCAATATCAAGAAGCGCCTGGGGAAAACGAAGAAGAACAAATGAGCTAGCCTTGTTTCTGAGGAATTGCGGGGCAAGGCATTTTCCTACACATTTCTGCTTCTTTATTGCAGAATGCAGAGGGGATCTTTCCGTAATGGATGAGGACAAGTGTGCGGCAAACTAGGTGCAGGTACACGCAGAAGGCTGGTTGGATTAGTGAAATGGGAGCGACCAAGGGCAGACAGCCTTCTGCGTGTTTTGTTGCTGCAGACTGGGGAGGCGCAGTGCTGTGACTCTGCTCATCTGCTGTGATTTTGGGCAAACCCGTACCATCCTCCTCCTAGCGTGGCTCGCATATAACAAATTATACTAGCCAACAGCCTCTTGGGCCACCAAGACAGACATTTAGACCCTGTTTGGATTGCATTTTTCATGAAAAAAATTACTGTAACAATTTGAAGTATGTGAAGAAAAAAAGGTAATAGGGAAATGTGATCACGTAAAACGACACAATTTTCCGGCAAAAAATGACAATCCAAACAGGACCTTAAGTCTTGGTGGGGTGGGAGATCAAAGTTAAGTCTGGGTACCCTTGCCTCACACCTTGCCACTTAGTTGTGACTTTCTCCGAAAAAATTTCATCTTCCCTTTTTCTTAGATTATGTTAGAATAGATTATATAAATGTTATTGTTGCGGCAAAAAAAAACCAGACAAATCATACTAGTATGATTATAAACCATGATTTAGATGAATATGCGGTTCAAAACTTAAGAAAGATTCATCACATTCTTGAACAATTAATGGTTTGAGTGAACATTTTCACTTTGTCATCCCCACCGTGAACCTTATTGGGTTCACCTACGGATGCCTTTTCTAGAGTCTTTCGCCATTTGGATTTGGAACCCCAAATGGAAAACAGTTACCGTGTTCCATGATACGATAAACATCAGCACAATACCAGACTTTGTTCAACTGAATCAAATATCAAGGGTTTTGGTAGCTTTTTTTTTTTTTAATGGAATTTTTGGACTCTCAACTAGCTGAGATATCATGTTGCTACTGTTTAGTGTTGATTTTGTGGGAGACCTGGACTGGAATGGAATGAGCTTTATTGTTCGCCTCCTAAAATAGAAGTATTACTAGTGTTTAGAACCCAGAGAGGTTGTCGCTCCTGGCATACTTGAAGGTAAGCCCAACCCAACTTTCTATGAGAGACATGTGTGCTTGGTCCTCAGAGTAGGCCGCTAAAACAGTTCTTCAACTTTAACACCTTGTCTTCTTTGGACCAACAACGGCATCCCCAAATATGGGTGCCGTGAGTCAACGATTGGGCCGATAATCTAGATGGAAGGAGAATAAAAAGTGACAACACCGAAAGAAATTACGATTGCACATCATATACTGTATATATATATATATATATATATATATAAATCATCATACTTGACGACTTAAGGCCAACCAAAAAGCTTCCGACGGTAAAAGAAAAATAATTAAAACAAAATTATAGGAGGAGGAAATTTGAAAAGTGACTGGGACCTGCAAAAATAATAATAATAATAATTGTCCGACAAGTGAGACGGTGTACAACGTCAGAGACTTTTAGGAATTGTCGAATTTAGCACAAGAAACAAAAAAAATGTATCAGAATCTTAGTTAATTTATTGTTGGGTCTAAAACAAGATTAGTTGGTTATTGAGATCCGCCAGAAATTTCCATCACTTTGCTCGCAAAACCTCTGCAACGGTCCTTTGGGCACATGATGTGAGCATAAAAAAGTTGGTGATATCAAATAAGTACCAATTTCTTTTCGGGAGAATTTGTCCATTGTTAAGAAGTAGTAAAAAATTAGAGGTTAACAAAGAATATAAAGAAAAGAAAAAGACAATATGTTAGATTTGGTGGGATTAATTTGAACCCATCCTCAAAATTCTCCAATCCCAATCTCGTTAGACCTGAAAAATCGCATACGGGCCGGGCCGCACGAGTACATGGCGTCCAACTGTACAGCCGAAGACAGAATCAAAATGGATGAACGGGCCCAGAATATAACACTGGTAATTAATTAGTAGTAATTACTTTACGCTGATCGCCTTTTTCTTAAAACAAAAGGAAAAGAAAAAAATCACACATCCTCAGAGGGAACAGAAATGACTGAAAAAAGAAAAGGTTCTCTCTTTTTTCAAAGAAAAGAAAAAAAAAAAAAAAAGGAAAGGAGCAAATTTATGTACAAACGGAGGAGGAATTGTTGTTGTTTGAGCGGTACAGCAGAGAGAGTCACAGGGCAGCAGGGATTTCTGATGATGAGTTTAATAGTTCTTCCAAATATTCAGCTCCCAAATCCTCCAATATAACCACATTCTCTACCTTGGCTGCCGCCTCTCGTGCAATTTTGTGATTCCTAATTGAGGATTTTTTCTTTTTGATTGAATGCCTGTGCTTCAGTGCCACCACGGGAGAGCCCCCTCCTCCTCCTCCTTCAGAACCGCATTTCATATCACGAAGGGACTCTTGCACCACATCCACAGGAAAATTGAGCACGGCCATGGGACCCCTCATACAAAATGCAGCTTGATCGTACGCCAAAGCAGCAGCTTCGGCGCTATCGAACGTTCCGAGCCACACCCGGATTCCCTTCCTCGTGGAATCCCTGATTTCAGCTGCATATTTTCCCCACGGCCGCCTGCGGACTCCTCTGTAACTCTTTTCCTTGTTTGTTTCTTTTGTGACGTTGGAAGTCACCTCTTCCTCCCTAACGCCGCCGCCGGAGGAGTTGGAGTTGGAGTTGGAGTTGGTTTCCGAGGAGGATTGTCTCAAAGAAGCATCTCTGGCAGAGGCTCCTGCTCCCTCGGCCAGGACATCGAAAAGAAACATGTCTTGAGAGTCATTGAAATTGAAGGGAAGAAAATCGCAATTGTGCTGGAAAAGCACCTCATCCCATGATGATGACGAAGATGATGTTGATAACGATGATGATGATGATGATGATGATGGGGTGAAAGAATGCGATTGCGGTTGGGGTGAATCAAATGAAGATGATGATTCGAAGGGGCAATCTAAAATTATAGAGTCGTGAAATTGGAATAACGACCTATTAGCCTCCATTTCTGAATTTCGAATGAATTCTATATAGCTTATTAGCAGCAACTACCAGTGGAGATGCCAAATTTGGGTGTTCGACGAAGTTAGGACGCCGACCTCCCCCTTTATATACTCGTGAAAAATGGATAATCCGAAAGTACTACCAGAGAACATCTTATCTTTTTCTTTTTTCTTTTTTTTAAAAAAAAAAATATATTATTAAAAAAAAAAAGGTCATAGTCATAGATTACTGGATTTTGGGCAAAGAGGGGATGTCCCGGCAACGTTGTTGTGGCATCAGATGCATTCGTGTACCCCCTCGGGCAACTTGACCATTGACCCCACCCACGTAAGACAAAAAAACTGCCCAGTCCTGCAACACTCGTGTCATGCATGGAGTGTGAGTGTGTGGAGGTTCCACGCTTACACTAGGAGAGTTAGGATTTCATTTCAGGGCCAAGGGGAGGCCTTTCGGTTTCGGGCCACGTGAGTCAAAATGACGCACGGCGGCGGAGTCTAGTCGTCATGGAGTTGGGGCCGGGGGGCACCAAAATTACCAGAACAGCTGCATAAATATGAGTCGGAATGAAAGGCTTTTATTCCTTTCTATTTTGATGGGTCGAAGTCGAATTAGGGGTACAAATAAGTTGAATCGACTCGAGTTTCGACCTAATTAAACAGAGTTTCGATATAATTTTACGAAACTCGAAATCGAATTTGAACTTGACATTTCAAGTCTATTCTCGGCATAATTTTACGAAATTCGAACTTGCGCTCAAATTCGACGAGTTCAAAATATCAAACTCGAGTTCGAGTTTTTAAAAATAAAAAATAATTATTTTATTTTTAAAAAATAAATAAAATAATTATTTTTCTTAAAATATTAAAAATATTAAAAATATATAAAATTAATATATATGTAATTTTATTAATAAAATAAAAAATAATATATATATATATATATATGTATATGTAATCGAGGTCGAATCGGTTCGCGAGCTAATGAGTTCTGGGGCTGTTGTACTAGTATAATAAGGTTGTGTTTGGATTACATTTTCCATCATTTTTCATGGAAAAATTGCTGTAGCGATTTGATATATATGAGAGAAAAAGGTGATAGGAAAATGTGATCACGAAAAACGACAATATTTTCCGACGGAAACAAGTAATCCAAGCATGTCCAAGTTAATGGGTAAGTGTCATTCTGATCCAGTCAAAGTTTTGTGTGAAGCAGTATAAATTTGCAGTTGGACAATTTGATTCCTTATTATTATCAAGACGGCAAAATTGAATGGATAGTACTACAATACAACATTAGTGGACTGATTACTACATATTTGTATTAGTAATAGTCCATGGAATGTATGCAAGAAACTTCCTACCGGGCTGCTCTGCAAAGCCTGTTTAATCACCTTTTTTTTTTTTTCTTTCTTTCTTGAAGGAAAAAAATGAATACTTCGCACCACTTCTTTTTTAGATAACGCTTAACTTATAGATATAGTAAGAAAAAACGCTTTTCTATTCTACAAACGAACGGCACACTCCGATGCAAACTTTTTTGTCTTTAGACTTGCATCCAAACATAAACAAAATTTTAGGCCAGTGGGCCAGCAGTACACGAAATCCTGATTAACCATGGCCATGGCATTAGAGTTAATGCTGGTGAACAAGTTCATGAACGTAAATTAAAAATATATTTGATATTTATTCCACTTTCTTTCCCATGCTTACCGCTTGAATGGTCAATTCAGCTATTCTCTGACTTCAACCCGCATTCAACTCTTTCTTATCAATAGTGGAAGAAAGTAACCGATGACCCATATTGGTAAAATTCAACACTTTTGGTTTTTTTTTTTTTTTTTGGTTTTATATAATTACTGCTACAAAACATCTCACTAGCTATCTGCACCATAAACACATAACTTATTTATTTATTTATTTCTGGAAGTGTTTAGTCGCGCCACCTAACATACCAGGTACCAACCATAAAAGCTCATTTCCTTCTTCGGGTTGATAATTTATGCAAAGAAATATATGCCGAAAGGGTACAAAACTTGCTACTAATAGTTAGCCAAAGATGCTAAAAACGTTCTACACATGGAAAATATTTTAAAACCCTTTTTGTACACACACCAAAAAAAAAAAAAAATTATTGAAGCAGGAAGCCATGGTGCACTCCTCTGTTCTGTCCGTTGAAGGACCCGACAATTCCAAGGTACCAACCTTATCACAGTCTAGATTCAGGCCTCCTCGCCTGTCTATTTTCCGCTGGTCTTTTTATTTATTGACGCACGGATTTAATGGCCGAGCCTTAAAAAAAAAAAAAAAAAAAGAGTCGGAGATTGTACTCGCCTTTTGCGATTTTGATGGAAGACCAGTTTCAATCCGCATAATTATACAGTCATCGGCTACGGCATGGGACACGAATCCGTCTTTTGCAAAAAGCAGAGTCGTGAAACTCGGGGTGACAAAGAAAGCAAAGTGTGTCTTCGTTATTTGCCAGACTGATGCCATGAAAATTAAGGAGTGGCAGTGGTTTCTAGAAACGTAATACTAAAAAAGATACATTCCGCTTTGTCTACATAGTATCTTATAATCTTACACTCAATTCCCAGCTTTGGTTCCGATCCTCTTCTGCAAGCAAACAAACTTATCATTGCATTTGTAATATGTTGGCTACAAACCGTAAATAGCATATTGGTTAATCGTAGTAACAGTGACCGGTTGCAGGCAAGAGGGCTGCATTTGGCATCACCTTCTTTTTTTTTCCCCCCACTTTTCCAGATTCATCGTACTTGGCTATTGCTTTGAATGTTTTTTTTTTTTTTTTGCCCTTTTGCTAGTTATTTCCCTGTTTTGTGGAAGCCTGAAAGTAGTTTTTTTACCCCCCCCCCCCCCCCCCAAAAAAAAAACCGTCATGATTTCTTTAATTGTTACACCAAGTATTGTGAATCATAGGAGATTTTGTCACTTTTTCACTTTTTTGTTTAAAAATTCCATTATTATGTTTTGTACAATTAGTTTTTATCCACAGTTATACTGATTCATCATGATGTTTCAGATTCAGAAGAATATGAAATGTCAGGGTTTCATCACTAAATCTCCTAGTTGGTAATCGTCTCTCTCTTCTTTTTTTTTTTTTTTTTTTTGCAATCGTGGATTTTATGATCTAATGCAAAATTAGTGGGTAAATTATAGCGGTGTGGAGAATGAGAGCGAAAAGATTGGCCAAAATAGATGACGGAGGCATAGGGAGGGGTGGGTCATAGACGCCGACGCTTGTGGCTACGGGGCATGAACCCGTACCAGTGTGATATCACGCGACGCGACCCTTTCATAAATCCTTTCCTTTTACAGTAGTGTTAACCATTCAATTCCATTTCCATCACTCTCATCTCTAATTTTGGTCAAAAGTCAAAATCGTACCCGTAATTAATAATATATTTCTCTCAATTTTAATTTTGGGCAAAAGTCAAAATTGTTTTTGAGCCTCACCTCAGAATTCACATCGTTTCATCAAACCAAAACAAACCCAAAAAAAAAAAAAAAACACCCCCGAATTTCATTAGTCATTATTGTGTACAAAATGTTCAAGTTTCTCTGATTACATATTTAAAGCAGTTTGCATGATTGCCGCTATAAAAAAAATATTCAAAATACTCTTAACGAAAGAAAAAAAACTCCATTCCTACACGTCTTTATCAATGAACTCCAGGGTAATTCCTCCTAAATCAATTTACCTTGACAATTGGTTGGACCCAACCATTTTACATCATTGAGAGTATGCTTTTTAAGAATTTTATTTTATTTGTCCTCTCACTAGAAAATAATTTTCCTAACCCTGCCGCGCTGTCTCCAGGTGCAGCAAAAACATTAATCTATAATATTAGTCCAATGGACATTTGAACTATTGCACGGAGGACTTGGGGATTTTCTCTGTACTATTAGCTCCGTAATTAATGGAAAACGCACGACAAAATTGTTGATAGTCATGTCTCTCAACCCTGAACAACTTCGCAGACGATGCCCTTCATAAGACCACACGGGATCCTTAGTGTCACTTTTCCAGTGACAATTTAGTGTCACTTCTATATTTATACCAAGTGTTCTATTTATTTAATTTGTCATATGTTGTTTATTTAAATTTCTTCTACCATCACGTGATTAGTGGGATTGGCACTGAATTTGGCACCGAGTAGTGGCACAAAGGATCCCAACTGTCATAAGACCAGGATTCAAAACTTTTGAGTTCCATACCATTCGGCAGAATGCATAACATAGAAGAGTGTTTGCTGTTCAAACAGTAGTACTATGTAGTTTTGATTCTCCTGTAAGTAATCAAAAATCCCATGCAAATTGGTTGAAGTTTATTAAGAAAACTAGACTCACGATCACTTCTTCTTTCTTTTATCCGAGGCTAAAGTAACAGAGAAGCAGTTTTTGGTCAATTTTGAAGATTAATCAATCGCTTTCCACGATGCAACTTGGGAGCAGAATTCATCCCCTCTAAATTCATTGAATCTTCATCACACGAATTTTATTTTCACTTTGCATTTACAGGTAAGAACGAAGAGTACTACTGATTTTTAAACCTTTCTTTCTTTTCCTTTATTATTATATATATATATATATATATAATTTTTTTTTGTGGCGCATGAAAATTCGGTACTCTAGCCAATGCTCTCAGGTGCCCCAGTCATTGGAGCAACTTCTAAAACCCATGAAAACTGACCGTCAGAGTGAAAGGCACCATTGATTATATATATATTTAACAATGTGGTGGAGCCAACAAAATCATGTTTTGACGCTGTATTTGATGGATCTAATATGCGGTTTAATGCATGCACTCCACCTGAAAGAATTGAAAAATTAGTAATTAGTGATTAAACATTACAATAAAGAATTGGAAGCTTTTGTCTCACGAGTGGTTCAGAACTTGCCTGGAAATGGCACTTCACTTTTTTAATGGTACTATACTTTTCTTAAAAAAAAAAAAATCGCTTTTTCCTGTTGATGACGATCTCGTTGACGCCTAATTAGAATACATTATTGCTAATTGGTGCAGGTAGATTACCCGCTTTCGAGGAAACTGGATGTCAAGAGACAAATGCAGAGAATTTAAATTCGCATTTGTCATCATTTATATATATACATATATATACAGTAGTGTTAAAATCCAATTCAGCATCCTAAAATCTTTCCTTCAAAAAAGTTGGATTGGATTCTCTTTTGTAGTGGTGTCTGGATTAAGTGGCTTTAGTTTTGTTCTTACTTTTAAGCACCTGGGAGTAGGTATATAAAGCGAATTGACTCTGGCATGCCAATTTAATTGTAATAAAATAGATATTAGTAAGAGTTGGAGTACCTGGACGTTCTGACCTCTCAAAAGGAAACGAAGAAGAATTTGATCAGTGAAACTACAAATCAAATTCTTTTTTGGGGTATTAGTAGCAGCAGAGTATTATATAAGTAATCAGAAAACAATTGAAATAAAAACCAAAGGACATCAGCTCCCTGTATTGTCTAATGGATCAACGGGTCCAGCCGCATCCCTGCATGCATCGTCTCTAACCATACGACATATAATTGATTGATGCTGCTAGGAAATTTAAAAAAGAAAAAAGGCCCAAATGGGAGATTTCAGAACCAAAATAATTGCATGATTGAAATACTGCTTCTGCTGCGAGTACGACCATCTGTAGGCTTAGCCTTCATCGATGGGAGAATAGAAGTTTGGCCTTCACCGTCTTAGCCTTTGTCCAGCAGGCTTTTGCATTTTAGGCACTCCAAACCAGACCATCTGTAGGCTTTTACAGTTTGGATATCCCGTTTTTTAAATATTATTTTACTTGCAATGTATTTATACTTTCTAATTACTTTTATATTTTCTAATTATTATTATTATTTTATCTCACACACGCGTCACATTAGAAAAGTTACTACTATAATCTTAGTGGCAAATCGCAACAAAATTGACGAGTATGAAGACGGTCGACAGGTGGAGAGCGTGGGATGGGGTGAATTTGCTGTGAGAAAGTAATAGATGGCAAGCAAATTGCGTTTTAGTCCTGGAATGATGTAAAAGTGACAAGAGAGCGTGGATATCGTTTCTGTCTACACGAGTTGTACCAAGGAGGCTAAGAAAGGAAATTAAAGAGAAACATGGGTTACTGCAGTGTAGTCAACCAACTCAAATTGTTTGGTCAAATTAGTAAGATTTGTCGGATTAGTCAATAGGTGTCGGATCACACGTGTTTTTGAGTCGAGTTCAAGTCGAGCAGTACCATACTCAAAACTCAAACTTGACATAGATTGGTACTAATTGAATTCGAACTTGACTCATTTAATTATATTATATAATTGAGAGTGCTCGAGCTCAACCCGAATTCGAACTTGAAATAATTCAGCTGTCCAACTCTCTCCTAGTTTTGAGTTTCAACGCGCTAAACGCCACAAATGAGCTAGGGCCTGAGCCGTCACTTAGACGTAGCCCCCCGCCCCTCCCACCCTTCCCGGCGGCTATTCTACTATGTGCAATAGGGGTGGGAATTTCTGACATGATCCAAAAACACAACACGAATTTAACACGAAATTAATGGGTTTGGGTTGAAGTTTTGGGGGTTCGGGTCAGAATCGGGTCGAACCCGATGAATCCGAAAAGAAAACAGGTCGATTTCGGGTCAACCCGTGGTGACCTGATATGACCCGTTTACAAATTAAAAATAATTTAATAAACATAAAAATTATTTTATCTAAATAAACTAAATCATTCTTTTTTTTCAAAGGCATTAATTACTTAATCCTAAATGAATTTATTTACCTTGTGTGAAGTTAAAATTATTATATTTGGACAAATAATATAATTCGTTTTAATTTATTTTATATTTGGTTTGGGATAAAACACTTTTACGGTGTTTAATTTATTTTGGATTTGATTTGAAATTATTTATTTAAAATTTTATTACTTGATGATGTAATTAATTTTGTGAGAAATTGATTTTATTAGAATTTACAGTGATAAATTAATAAATTAAAATTAATTTTCGGGTCATTTTGGGTCGACTCGCCAACCCAAAATTTTCGGGTTCGTGTCAGATATACTGACCCGTCACGGGTTGACGGGTCGGGTTCGGGTCAACAGATTTTTTGGCGGGTCGGGTCCTGATTGGACCCGAATTGCCACCCCTAATGTACAGCAGGGGTACGCGGGAGAATTCCTCCAGTGCATTTTTTTTTTTAAAAAAAATGAATTAGAATGGCTATTTCAAGTTTAAGATAAGATACATTACATTTCTTCTTGCAAACTTTGCTACTAAACGGGTTTTTTTTTAAGGAAAAAAAAAAACCAGACGGGTTAAGTATTGAAATACGAGTAGTTTAGTAAACAAGAAAAAACTGAATTTCATTCTTTGTTATCTTTATAAATCAAATAAAAAGCAGTAAAGTATGAACTGTTATAGTTACAGGTAAGAGACAAAGATAGAGTCGTTGTGTGTCCCTTGGACCAGGATATGTGGGGCGCTGGCAGCATCCGGTTGAACGTAGGGTAATATGCATTGGATTATTTGTCTAATGAATTAGAAAAAAAATACTTAGGATCTGTTTGATAACATAAAAAAGTGCTGAATCTGAATTGTTTCAGATATTCAGATGTTTTGAGTGTTTGATAAATAAAAATCAATTTGCTGAACTTGTTAAGTAGTGTTGAACCTGTGTGTATTTTTTTCAGCACAAGAATCCTAACTGAATGCTTAATTCTGATAAGAATCAATAGAATTACTTTAACTACCTTATCTTATCTACCAAATCTACCCTTGTTTGTTAATTATATTCAAAATTTTTATTTAATTAAATAACATAATATTCTCTATCTAACGAATTTTAGTTTCTCTTTCTCCCTTTTTAATGACTTTCACATCTTCTCCATACTCCTCATATAATATATTTCATCTTTTATATTAATTTGATTTAAAAATAAATATTGTCATTTTCATACCTAACAAATTTAAACTAATTAAATCATAGATTTTATTTTATTTTTTGAATGAAAGGATATAAGGGCAAAATTGTCAAATTAAACTTATTAAGCATTCAGCTATAAATATTTATCAAACAATATAAATAGGTTTAGCATTAAAATTCAGACATTCATATATTTTTTTCAGTGCTTAAAATTCAGCAAATTAATTGTTTCAATATTCAAATTTTAGAATTCAGTTTTATCAAACGGAACCTTAAATTCAAGTCACATTAAATGTGAGTATTACTTAGCCACCATTGAACATACTGTTACACTTTTTATAGGCTTAGAAAACATGTCATACACACGCTTGCAGTTATGGTTCTCTATTGCAAATTTTCAATAACTTCCCAACTTAACTTCATCTTACCAAACATTTAACACATGGATACCTATTTTGATTAATACCCACGTGGCACTCGTATAATATGATATATTGCACTAAATCATGCACTAACAAGTATTGGTAACAATATCTACCATCCATCACTTGTATGTTTACCTAACCATGTAAAATAATGCAATGAAATTTGATGGGGGGAGTAAACTAAGATGATAACTCCCTAAAAAGAGAAAAATATTCAAACATTGAATAACTTCATCTTAACCATATGGTCAAAAAAAAAAAAGAAAGTGAGGACCCTTCTAGCAACTTTCCTTCCTTGTGCGCAAGTAGGCTAGACCGCCAGAGCATTAAATCTTAAATTGATTGGCTGCCCAAAAAGCCTTGTTGAATAGATGTCGTAGGCACAAACCAAATCCCTTTACGGCGTACAGCGATTGCGCTGAATGAAGGTGACCATTTATTGATACCTTGGCAGCCAATTTGTCTGCTGCTGCTATCTATTCTTCCAATTAAGTGAGAATGATTATGCAACCCCTCACAACATATTATTATTCAGATCGTAAACACATCTTCATGATGAAAAGCAACAGAAATATGGAAAAGAAAATATCCCAGAATTGGAAACATTTAAATTGATTTTGCGTTACCCTAAAATAAACTACTAATTATAACTGAACTGTGGCAAGATTAAAAATTCAAAATGGCTCTGTTGAACAGCAAAAAAAAAAAAATAATAATAATAACAAGCACACACAGAAAAAAAAAAAAGAAGCAAAACGCTAATCAGTTATCATGCACCCATATGGTGGATTTTAAAAATGGGAATGTTGATTAGTATGGCCAATAAAGAACTTTCCCGGAAAGAATTATTGAATGAATGAAGTTTTAGACAAATTCCACATGCATCAGGCGTCAGATTAGACTCGAACTACATTTGCCTAACATATACATGCATGGTGCACGAATAGAAACGCACTTTTCAAACAACTTACCGTACCAAACCTTGAATGGAGCATAAAGAGAAGAACATCTACATCATCCCTTATCTGCTTTAAATTCCCTCCAAATCAAGGAAGCATTGCAATGGAGAATGATCAGGAGAAGGGAAAGAAAGTGATCAAGTATCGCGGGATAAGGAGGAGGCCATGGGGGAAATACGCAGCTGAAATTCGCGATCCAACAAGGAATGGAGCTCGTTTGTGGCTAGGGACTTTCGACACTGCTGAAGAAGCAGCCAGGGCATACGATCGGGCTGCATATGCTTTGAGGGGTCATCAAGCTCTTCTCAATTTCCCCAATGATGGTCATTATAGAAATGCTGATCCTGCCGGATCGAGCCTCGATTTTTCTCAGCTGCCATCGTCGTCTTCGATGAACTTGCCCAATTCTGGGGGAGCTGGAGCTCCTGTTGAAACTCCTGAGTTGGAAGCATCGCCAAGAGGACAAGAAGAACAAGTCATTGAGCTCGAGTATTTGGATAATAAGCTGCTGGAGGACCTTCTTGGATCGCAATTTCAGAGGCAGGATCATAGTAAGCGACCGAAGCTTTCGTAGCTATCTAAAATATTATTATGGGATTCCAGAGAGACCATTTTCTCGGTAGAAGAAGCAAATCAGCAATGATGAAAATATACCAAAGAATTTGATGGTGTTTATTTTTTTGTCCTCCCACCCCTTCCCAAACTCTTCCAACCTCCAATTGTCAGGCATGAATAGTAAATAACACCCTAAGAGCCTTTTTTTTAACCACTAGGCAACCCTAGTGGTTAGACGGTGTATAAATGCATTACGAAAATGCTTGTGTTGTTTAACGTATTTATTCATTGGCATTTTCTTATATGTTAGACAATATTATACTAGGAAAATCATCCCAATTTGTTGGTCATCGCCTACATATATCTCTTCATTTGGAAACCTCAAAAGTAATTTTTCTTTTTCTTTTCAGCGAGATAATACAAAATGTTTTGGCTTCACAGTTCGCTCACAGATCGTAGCTCATTAAAAACCAATTAGGAACGAATACGGCCATTCTTGGTCTTCTTGACGAGCAGCAAGTTGGCAAGATCACTTCCAATATGAGCAAATAAAAGATCATCGATGGGTGCTAGTTCAAGGAAGAGATAAGAAGCATAAAAATCCTCTTCGATCGTTTGTTAAGCATAATGTAAAAGCACGCATAAGCACATCAATGGATATGATATATTGATGTTGAGGTTTCACACAAATATATTTTAGGGTTTTGCAGTATGGCATATCAAAAAAAAGCTGGGGGGTAAGCCACAAAATAATGTGCTTCCTGGCCATTAATTAGCTTTGGTGCAGCCTCAGCTCTCTCAAAACAGTCTGTCAACATTTTCACTAGAGGTAAAAAAAAAAAAAAAAAGACAGTTTCACTAAAGGTAAAATAGTGCCTAAACTTTATTCTTAGCCAATTTATTCTTTTAACTATATTTACGTGATCAAATTTGATCCTCATTTAATTTGGTTTTGCGGCTCAATTCATAAATTTTTTACACCTGGCCAATGTAGGGGAAAAATAAAAAAGCCACCACCTAAATTGTACAACGCCAATATGTAGGGGTTAGTAATTTCTACGACTTCTAGTATCTAATGTAGTACCTTTTAAAAACACATGCACACGCAAAATATGTATCTACTTCAAACAGAGTTCTTTTGGGATTCAGAATTTAATCACAGCAATTAATTAATTCAACCAGTATCGCATAATTCTCACCGTTTAAGTTACAGGTGTTATTATATACAGAATTGCGTTCAAGACAAGAGATTCCACAAAAATGACAAAAGCCTTTGGTACAAATAGAATTCTTAAAGGTCTGGTACAGTAAGCATATAATCAAACACATATTTTGATATCTCTTCATATTTGATTAATTCGTGTGATGAGTTCCTTTTTCACTTTTTTTTTTTTTTGAAAACATTTTCATTTACACAACTACCTATATATATATGTTTTCAACTAATCCGTGATAAGTAAAATATCAACACACCAATTAGAGAAACGGAAAAAACTGTATCAATTATGACCAAAAGCGTTAGTTTCAGTACTACTGTTATTACACTCTCATGCTATTGTCAACTTTGAGTTACTAACACATCGTACTTGATCGCTATCCGGATTTATCAAAAGACGGATAGCATACAGAAAAATCACCGCGGACGGCTGAATAGTAGCCGTTGGTAACAACTGTGTAGCGAATAAAACTAGTGTCGGAGGCGCGCGAGTCTTTGACTCTTTGCTCGGGCATTGTAATTTTTGGTCAATAATGAGTCTGACAATTAAAATCCTGGCATTCTTGAGTTACGTAAGATGGTTGGTTAACTTAGCAACCATGCCATCAGACTTTTTTTTTTTTATTATTTTATTTTATTGGTAAGTAGATGGTTTTGAATCAACAACTTTTTATTTATAATCCATTTCAACGCATGTGTTTTGAGGAACGAGCCCCAATTCTCCTATACTTGTTCTTGTTCTGAGTGCAAGATATCCAATCTGTCAGACATCCCTTATGAAAGCAGATATATTTATCTTTTCAGATGAAAAATTGTCGTTAATTTCCATAGAGCTATTCCTATCCAAAAAGTTCAAGAAAACATCGAGTTTGTTTGGACAAAGATAATTTGGAAAAAAAAATTTTGCCTCACAAATTCCAATCACCTTTTTATCTTTCCAACCACCTTTTTATCTTACATACATCACATCGCAAAAAGTGCTACAGTAAATATCTCAAATAAATCATCCAAATAAACTCTTATCCAAACAAACTCAATTGAAGCAACCATCAGCTAGCTGCCCTACAACATCATTTGACTTTATCATTTTCTCATATATATATATATATATGTATGTATAAAGAAAAGATGAGAATGATTAAACAAGGACTTTTCTTGAATTTGCAAGAATTTCGGTGTTGAAAATCTTTATTTCTCGTTGGGTTTTCAAATTAGAGGAAGGTTTCTTCTGTATGTTGCCTTTGTGACATATTTATGGTGTATTTACTGTTGTTAGCGTGACTTTATTAATAAAATTATCTGAATTTTAAAAAGAAAAAAATCTTTTATTATGCATGTCTGTGCAATTAAAATAAGATTTGGACATATATAAGGTGGGTACTAGGAGATGTACGTGAATCCTCATTCCTACCCCTCAACAAACATTAAATTGGTGATATTAGTAGTCGCCAGGGTCCAAGACAAGTAACCTTTGAATTAAGAATAAAACGGTGTTATGCATCCATTAGTCACTAAATCCACCAAAGAAACACCGTTCATCAGGATACGAAGAGGAACAACCAATATAGACGTTATACGCTCATTCGAGTCACTGCGCATTATATCGCAAAGAGTCTATTGGCCCATGGTTTATGACTTCAAATTGAACTCTTTATTATTATTTTTTTTAATGCATGAACTAATAATGGAGGAATCAAACTTTTACTGTTGCACAATGCGTTAGGTTTAAGCATCGGTAGATGGTATTACATTCACATCTATTACTACTAGCCTACTCTTTCCTTCCAATTGTGTCATTTACTTGTGTTTCTAATTCGTGGCAATTCGCCTTTATTTGTCTCAATTCAACCACCAAGATAGGCTAAATCTATTAATCTATAAACTTTCGTTACCCAGTCAATGTTCAATTCATATATTGCAAATAGTAATAATTTAGTACGTTTTCACTATCACTTTCAATTGAAATTTGGGATAATTTCAGAAACCTCCTTTGAGATTTCTAACAGTTGCAAGAAGCTCCCCTAAAGTTCTAAAAATTACACAAGCTTCCCTTCTATATATTAAGTGTTTAGGTAATTTACCTACGAATATCCTATAATACCATTCTCTTAATTAAACAAAAAAAAAATCTATTACTCCAAAAGTTCTTCCCAAGCTGCCAAATGTAGGTTTAGTGTCAAGCAACTTTGTTTATGTGATTAATGGTCTCACTATCAAATTGACATGGGTGAAGTGCTTGACATTTGTATCATCATTTTTCCCTTATTTTTCCTATTACTGTTATGCAATTTGTGCCCTTTAATTTTTTTTCAATAAAAAGGAAAAAGGAAGAGTTGGGATATGAATTAGATAGCAGAAAAAGCTACTTTGTTAAGCACAAGAATAAGGTAGAAAATCTTGGATTCATCCAAAAAAGAAAAAGAGATTATGAAGTTACAGTTGGTGAATGATGATAATTAAAAATTTTATAAATTGGGGTGAAAATGAAAGATTGATGGTTGAAATGAAGTTTTTTAAAATAGGAGTTAGGATTTTAAATGAGTGGGAAAGATGGATGGTTGCGGTTGGTATTCTATTCCCATTTGATTTTTTTTCTTCTATAAATGGGTCTAACTAGTATGTGAGGGTTATTTATGTAAGTTTACAATAAAAGAAAGGTAAGTGTAATATTTAAAACTTCAAGGGAGGCTCCTACAACTATCAAAAACCTTAGGGAAGGTTTCTTAAATTATCCCTTTAAATTAATTGATTGGCAGGTTTTAACATTTAATCCTTCCATTTTAGATTACTGAAGCACTCCATCCGTGGCAAAATTTTTGTTCCTCCAAAATGTTTGTCCCTTTTAGAAAATCAAAACTCTTTTTGTCTCTCATTCTAATATTATCCCTACTTTTAGTCAAATGCATGTTACATTCAAATTCAAAATTTGAATTTTGAGGCGTGGCATTAAAAAGAAAAGTCCAAAGGTCACTGTACTGTTGATAAAAAGTTGGATTTTTAAAGTGTGACTAAAATTTTGAGATGGTACATATTTTCAACTCGTAATTATAATTCAGCGTTTAATGAAACTAAAATGTTCAACTTTGGAGTAATTGAGTATCTTACTACAAAATCAAAAAGCGTCAGAAGCGGGCATAAGATTAATCTAAGTAACCCTTGACTGGTTATGCCCCGTCAGACCGCCCCACCTGTCCGCTGGAGATCCTCCACACGAATGTGTGTAAAACTAAAACCTGCCACTGCGGCGTGCGGGAGGTCAATTCCTTTCCATTTTAAGAGGGCTTTCCAAAGATGGTTAAGTAGCAATCAGACACCAAAGTAAACCACTCGTATTTATTTAGTAAATAATTTCACAATAGAATCCAATTGTAGAACATATACATTTTTAGTCCTGAATAAATAACAACTATACAAAGTTTGAATATGAAATTCAACTTTTGCACACGTGATTTTTACTCTTAATTAAGTGACTTTTACAAGATGTATTCTGAATTATTTGAATCATTTAAAATACGGCAAATTAAATCGACATGATAAAAACGTTATACTTTTTATAGTTGTGAATCAAGCGCCAAGATACGCCGGCAATTTAAAAAAGTCAACTGACCGTCTAAATTTCTAATCCCTCAGTTGATGTCTTCTAAGTTTTAAACTATTTTATTAGCTAATATTTGATTCATAAAGCGAACCCGGGCGACAAAGGACAAGTTCTAGCTTTAATTATCTTTCTTTTCAGGAAAGGAAATGAATGACCACTATTTCTGGTCAAGTCAGCTTGAAGATTTGTAACTAATCATGATTAGTAGACGTTTGTCCCGTGATTAAGGATTTAAGCTCCAGCACAATCGGAGGCACAAGGCTAAAAAGTACCACACCCAAGTCAAGACGAATAAGAAGCTATTACAATTTAAAAGACTGGGATTCCATAACCCAGATGCGCATCTTATTGGTCTTATTTCCTTCAATTAAGATGAAGATTACATACTAGATGTTTCAGACGTTAAGATACAAATCCTCCAATGCTGAACAACAAATTAATGCGAGTGTTGAGTAGTTATTTCTTGGTGGTCTTATTTTCTTCAACCTGCAGAAGGTCTTCCAACACCTTGTCATCCAAGTACTCAAACTCAATCACTTCTCTGCCAATATTGGGGTTCATGTGTGATGATGATGATGATGATGATGTTGAAGCCAATGAGGAAGAAGAAGGGTACTCCTCGGGGAAGTTCAGAACCGCCAAAGAACCCCTCGTTGCAAAAGCAGCTCGATCATAGGCCCTCGCGGCCTCCTCCGCGGTGGCAAATGTCCCCAGCCACAACCGCGCTCCGTTGTTATTCATATCGCGAATTTCCGCCGCGTACTTCCCCCACGGCCGCTTTCTCACCCCTCTGTATCTCACTTCTCCTTCCTTGTCATCTTTGGATTTATTTCCACCACCTTGATCAGCCATCCCCTTAACGAGAGCGTGGTGTGTGTAGTAATTTTGCATGCTCTTCCCATAATTTATATTTGTATATATATAGGGCAGGAAAAGGTCAGAAATGGATACATCATACAATGAACAAGAATTTCATAATGGTCCCCAGAAGCACCAAGACAATTATGGTCGAAGCATCGAACGTGTTCAAGAACTATTCTCAGTGTAGAGCTATGGAGAGATGCAGTTCTAACATACGTCAATGATGAGCAGATATGGTGATTGCTTTTGGGAGGCTGCTAAAATATTTTATGCTCGAAATCCCAATTTCTTTAGTTTGAATTAAGTTCAGGTTACTTGTACCAGGTTAGTGGTGAGGTCAAGTTGATTGTTTTGTTTTTGCTTCTTCACAAAAGTGTCTCTGAATTAGCGGATTTTATTACTTTATATGCGGAAAAGTGATCGATTGGAGGTATTACTATTAATATGTGCTATTATTTATTGATTTCCATGCCTAGTAAAAGACTACCTATCATGTTCGCACTAACTAGCACCCAATTACGTACCTGTACATCAAACTTGACGGTGATGTCATGGGGCTCGCAAGAAAAGAACTACTGGTAATAATAATATATTGACGAATAAATGCTGATCAAACACGTCGGTTAAGATTCTAATGCTTTTATATTCTGGAATTGGTGTTGAGATACCGTTTGAATTGGCCGGTTATATACTGGTAGAGTGGCTATGAGTAAAATGCAATGAAGGATGAGATCGTATAAACACAACGGATCTTCTGTCTCACATCCTGTGTAATATAATAAAAAATGGGACAAAGAATGGCGCAAAGTGTGAGACAGAAGATTCAATGCGTCATATTTATGGATACGTTGATCCGACAATTGTGGCTGCATCAGCCGAATATTTCTACACTGAAAATGACAGGACAAGGCTCTCATGGAAAGTGCAAATTCTGTCGAAAATGAAATCGAATAAGGTGAAAATTTTACCCAGCTACGATTTCACAAAATATAAGCCGCTGACATTCTGAAACTGTCGAATTTTTTTTTTTATATATATATAAAAAAAGCTAACCATCACTCTATTTTAGGGCAGATATTTAATTGTAAGTCTAAACTATTCCCATATTACTTTTCGAATGTGAGAAAGAAAAAATTTAGCAGAACCGCCGCGATGCAAGTTCACCTGCGAAGCGGCATATACAAGAAGATGGTAGACGTGTGATTGACGGGAGAAAACTGAGAAAGGGCCTTGATTTAGAGTGATTTAGAGTTCCAGCCTGAGGAAAGAAACATGACATCATTTGCCAGTCGCCACACGAATAACGATGAATGCGAGAGCCCACAAAATCTTTGAGAAATGGCTCCACTTATGTTATGCCCAGGTTGGAAGTTGGAACTCTGGAAGAAGGGCGGGGTGACATCATTCCGAGGATGACGTCTCTAACTAATGTCGCAGGCTCACGGTGGGCGTATAAAGACTGAAGTCAGCAGCAGGCTTAAAATCACCAAGCGACATTGATCCGACCAATGATTGAGTTAATCACTCTTGATTCAACTACTCAAATCTATTGGATCAGGATCTCGCGGGTTACGGTTAGATTTGGGTTGGGGTGGTGAAAACTGAAAAGCGGCAGACGGAAGATATCAGCACGTGCTTCAAAGGAGTAATCATCGATGTGATCAGGTTGCCCCGTCAGCGTGACCGACATCATGGTACACTGGTGTTCACAAGTCAACTGGATTGTGGATGTTGTTGTTGTGAGGTCTTTGGCTTAAGCCGTTCTCAGGCAGATGCTCGATAGGGTTAATTTATATTGTCCAAAACCGGAAGGACGAGGAAGGGGAGACTAGGATCCGATCCGAAGACAAACCAGAACGATCAAATGTTTGTATCAACAGATAATTTGCTTCACAAATTTCAATTACCTTTTTATCTTCCAAATCACCTTTTTATCTCACATATATCACATCATAAAATATGCTACAGTAATTATCTCAAATAAATTATCCAAATAAACTCAGTGTATACTGTATATTCTGAAACTCTTGGTTGAAATGTAAGATAATTAAAGAATATTTCGTAAAGCTACATATGCAAAACAGTGGAAATGTAAGATGCTGCTTTCAACGTGAATCAAACACAAAGATGCCAAGTTTTATCGTTCTATTGCAGCAAGAAAAGTTTGCTTGCATGATATTGCACTATTAATGCCTTACACGAAGAGAACTAAAGAGGATAATAATGGATATGCCATATTATATCTAAAAGTTGAAGCACTCAAAACTGGTCTAACTTCCACCATACATACATCCAAACCCTAAGAAAACAAATCGAATGTTCCAATTTCTAGGTTTCAATTTTTATAGCAAGCCTAATTAAGAATATAAACAAAAATTAAAACTTTGAATGAAGAAAATACGAACAAAAGTATCTAAAGCTAAAGGTTGGGTAGTACATTACTTTTATGAAATTTCTTATCAAGAATTAGTTCAAACATGTTCAATAATTCTTTTCTTGTTATACATAATAGTGATTAAGGCACACTCAGATGTGTATATAACTAATTAGAATAAAAATATTTGTAATAATAATGCTCTTATAAAAGTGAAGTATTGTAGGGGAAACAAGTGCATGGGCTTAATTTCGGTGATGTTAATAAAGAAAAATTGAAGAAATGTGTGTCAAATATAGTAGATAAACATGGAGAAATTGAACGTAAAAATACGGGAAGATTCGAAGTTATAGTAAAATTGTTGTTTTATTATTTTGTTAGAGAATAAATCCATTTTATCCTTTATATATACACACTCCATTTCTGCATCAGTTAATTTCCTGATTAGTTGTAGCCATTTATTGTTCGGTAGGGTGTTCTTGCATGTTAATTTGATGCGGCCCTCATCGCCGGGACTTTTGGGTGAGAAATAAGAGGATGGTGTGTTCTGCGGGCTTACTTTGCAACGCTTTCGGAAGGCCTTGAACTCTCGGGCTGCTCTGCAAGCCCAAAAGTTTTAAAATTAGCATCCGGAAACCTCTGGTTGACCGAAATATCCCCATTTTGGACTTATTAGCATCAATAGGTTCATCTAGCCCAAAAACCTGCTAATTGGGGAATAATGAGCCATGGGTAGCGTCAACGATCATCTTCAAATTATGTCTCAAAAATAAGGATATGTCATTTGCATTCTCATCATTTATTTTACCATATAATCTAATAAATGAAAATTATATGATTATAATGATAGTGAAAATTTTTTTAAAAAAAAAGAGTATAAATAACATTTTTCCATAAACGAATGCGTCATTCTCGTGAATTATATAGTCAGATTTATTGTAGAATAAGGTCTGACGCATACAAAATTGACATAAATTGGTGGTCCTTAATTGAATTCTTACATCAATCGGTGGTCCTTGATGCAATTCTTACCGAAATTGACATGAATTGGTGGTCCTTCATGGGATTCTTACTTAAGTTTTACAAAATTTTAAATTAATTTAGTTTTGTCCCTGATTAATGATTGCAGATATGTAATCGGTTATAAAACCAAAATGTGGATTTGCGTGTGATGTACTACTACTCGTGTCCCGTGGTCCCGAAAGACAAATTAGACAACTTTTTTTTTTTTTAATCAACTCTGTGCAAGAAACTATTACCCCAATTTGTTAGGTAGGAATCAAAAGATCTTCTCACTCAGAATTCATTTCCTGCCAAAGAGAGAAGAGATGATTTGAAAACCTATACTATTTATAACATTTTCACCAAAATTATGAGAGGATTATATATAGATTTTTAAATCAGAGAGGATCAAGTACCAAACCACCACCATAGGGAGGGAGGGAGGTAAAAAGTTAATTTACCATTTTTTTCTTTTGGGTGTGAGATAGTGAAAGTGATCGGGATGTGTTAATTGAAAATACAGAAGAAAGTAAACCTGATTGTTCAAGTCAGACTGAAAGGCTTGATGTTGCACCAATGCATTGAATTTGGAATGCAATAAGGTATGTTGTGGACCGTGCATGTAAGATGGTGTCATAGATGTCTTTTTTTTTGGTTATTTTTTGTGTTGGGGGGGTGTTTAAGAGGTGTCATTGATGTCGGAGCTAGGCTTAAATTGCATAAGATTTGGCACGCATTATTGGTAAACAACAAATACAACGGAAATTTGATGAATCTATTTGATTACATTAATAAGTGCTAAATCCTGCTGCTTGAGTGAGGTTGTCTGATCTTCTAGCGGGGTCGTAATCATAATAATCGACTACCTGGTTCGCACTCCTCTCTCTCTCTATGTGTGATTGTGTGTGTGTGTGTCTATATATATATATATACACATATATATGTAAGTTCACCAAAACACGTTCAAATTAACTACAAATCTAAGAGTGAATTTTGGAGACCGAAAAAATTAAGGATGGAGCTGCTGCTTATGTCAAACTGGACCGATGTTCAATCAACGCCTGAAACTTATGTATTTCCTCCAGATAAAAGACCAGGGAAGCTTATTTTTCCTGAGTGCAAGGACATTCCGACCATTGACCTTGAGAAATCTGAAGGGCTTGAACGGGCTGAAGTCATTGAGAAAATTATGAAAGCAAGCCAAGAATTTGGATTCTTTCAGGTCCAGATCAGCACTGGTTATGTTTGAACTAAAACGTTAAACATAATCGTTTGTGATGCTTTGTCTCAAAACATCCTTTGGAAACTGATAATTAAACTTTAAGTGCTATTATTTTGTTCATGATGACACAAGATTTTGATGGTCTGGCCGCGCTGTTCTAAATGATACAGGTCATTAACCATGGAGTTTCTCAAGGCTTAATGGAAGACACAATGAGTGTTTTCCAAGAGTTCTTTGGGATGCCAGCAGAGTACAAGGCAAGCTTTTACTCCTCCGGCACCAACCAAAGCTGCAGAATCTACTCCAGCACTTTGAACTATCACAAAGAAGATTTTCACTACTGGAGGGATAACTTCACCCAAAGCTGCCATCCCCTGGAGGATCACGTTCAATCTTGGCCTGAAAAGCCAACCAGATATCGGTAATTCCCCTTTCACCTTATAACCTTTTTTTTTTTTCATTTAAGTATGAAATTCTACTCAAAATGGCAAATTAATATGAAAAGAAGTTAGCTAGGAATTCTATTCCACGGACTAGCGCCAAGATCTATACTGACTTTTTCCAGGGAAGTAACAAGTACATATTGCGTTGAAGTGCGGAAGTTTCTGTTGAGGATTTTGGATCTGATCTGCGAAGGGCTGGGACTGAAGTTAGGCTATTTTGAAGATGAGCTGACTAAAATTCAGCTGTTGTCTGTCAATCATCACATACCATGCCCTGATCCGAGCCTGACGCTGGGTATGCCAGAACATTGTGATCCTAATCTGATAAGTATGCTTCACCAGTGTGCAGTACCTGGACTTCAGCTCTTCAAGGATGGACAGTGGCTTGGTGTTGAACCTGTGCCCGATGCATTTATCGTCATTGCAGGTCTCCAATTAAAGGTACGTGTCTATAGACCGTGCTGAAGATGCCCAATAATTCATCTAACTTTTTTAACTCTTGTCCGATACTCCATCATTATCATATGCTGACTGCTATGTGTACGTGTGTGCGTGTGTGTTACATACTTACATCCATCGCTTTTGGAAATGGTACAGGTAATCAGTAATGATTTGTTCACCAGTCCTATACATCGAGTGGTGACGCACACAAAAGATAAAAGAACAACCATTGGCACCTTCTTGATTCCATCTGGTGATTTCCAGATAGAACCTGCTATGGCCCTGGTTGACACGGGAAACCCTCCTGTTTACGGAGCTTTCACGTACAAAGAGTTCTTTAGCACCTTCACTGGGAAAGATTGCGATGCTCAAAGTGCTCTGGGATGCTTCAAGAAAAAACTGGAATGATCTTTGGACTTGTGTAAAAAGATTGGGAGATTTGCAGTTCTGTGTCAATCAAGAGTATTATTCCCCTTAGAATGCGCTAGAGTGGAGCAAGGGAGATGTCCTCGACGGATCTACAGACAAAAGGAATCAAGACGCTGTGGACAATTTCTATTTCGTAATTCGAGTTGCAGCAAGATTTGGGGTGCATCAGGTCGTGCGGTGCCACCTCATCGCTAGACCAAATGCTTTTATATAATAGATTGGATGCCAGTGTTTTATTTACATTAACATTCCCTTTTCCCCCAAGTCTTCAATTTTTCGTTTTGCTTCTCCCTTAAAACACTTCTGAACTAAGCATGTTCTTGCATCCTTAGTACTCTCATACTTTATCCTAAAAGAAAGTTAGGTAATAATTAAATTGCCAAAATGATATCTTACCATAATTAATCATTCCCTACTGCTCTGGAATTTTAGCAACATTTTCCCATTAGGCTTTTCGTAATGACTTCGAATAGATTTCTGGGGAATATCAAAAGAAAATGATATACTCATGCACCGTGGAATCCCTCCTAAACCTTAAAGTCGATCATAATCGTACACGCTATTATTATCGAAAGTGTGTAGGATTATGGTATTAACACAGCGTACTTCCTTCAAAAAAAAAAAAAAAAACACCGCGTTTAATTATGATTTTTTTTTTTACTATTTAAGAGGGATTGTGTGATGCCTAAAAGTCTCAATCCTACACGCTATTATTATTAAAAGTTTGTAGGATTATGGTATTAAAACCGCGTATAATTTTGATTTTTACTATTTAAGAGGCATTGTATGATGCATGAGTA
Source organism: Coffea eugenioides (assembly GCF_003713205.1). Taxonomy (NCBI): domain Eukaryota; kingdom Viridiplantae; phylum Streptophyta; class Magnoliopsida; order Gentianales; family Rubiaceae; genus Coffea; species Coffea eugenioides. Next base: position 47,936,648 of record NC_040035.1, on the reverse strand, counting down.
CATTGTTTTCTTTTGAAATTTCACAGAAATTTAGTCAAAGTCATATTATAAAAAGATGTTAGCATTAAAAACAAAAAACCATTGGTGATGTTAGTAGTTTTGTCCTTAATTTTTGTTAATTAATTAATGTAATATGCTTGATTTTATTCCTTTTCTCCACATATTTTCATGTCTGTAGAATAGCCTATCTGTGTATTTATTTGTGTATTGATTTGATCTCCTCACTTTATAATTTTTTTCACTTCTAAACCTTTATACCTGTATATATATATACACGCATGTGTGGAATAATCAGGATACAGCATTGGGCAGAAGTGAATTGACACTTACGCAATCTAACGAGGTCTGTCGGAGGGAATGCTCCAACAAAATAATCCTCGGTTTCCACTTGTTTCATCCAAATAAATCTGTCAAACCGGCTTTGAATCAAAACATTTCTTTTTTTCCAGATGTTTTCTATAAAGAAAAGTATGCGTGTTACTTGGTTCGTCCTTTTGGCAAGTGAAAGAGCAGCAATTCCCATTAAGAATCAGGCGGCGCAGGCGGTTTTGTTGCTTCAGTGGACGCAACTTTGGACGTGTGAGCGAAGTCTTTGTACAAAGTGGGAGCATAGCGAGGAGGATTTAACTCATCAACCAAAACTTTTGCAGGTTCTACAATGGAGTTGTGGGAAGGGTTGATGAAGGTGGCAATGCTTATTCTGGCTTCATACGAATTTGTCACCGCTCGATGTTCTGCGCTCTTTAGCTTCCCATTACTGATAATCTACAACAACAATTACATATGTAAGATTAGGATTCATTACAGGAAAACTATAAAAATTAAATGTCTTTGGCTTTGGCATTACATGGTTATCATAGTTGCCTTACTTGTTAAGATATACTTGGTGAAATCATTTAAAGTTTATAGTATCTTCAAAGTTGCCAATTACAAAAATATACGAAAAGGGATGTCAAATGCTAAGAAAATGATAGGGCATGTTGAAGCAAATTCAACAATTTAAAGACGCAGCTATATATTGCTATTGATTCGATCAAGCAACCAAGCTCCCCAAGATTTTGAAATTGTTCCATTTTTCATCATACGTAAAAGCAGAAAATTTCAGTTTTAACTTCAACATAGTAGATTTTTGCGTATTGTACCTTGACTACTAATGAAATTAAGTTGAAAATGACATCTCACATATAGCTGTTTCTTTTTTTTCTTTTTTTTTTAAATTTCCTTCCTTTTCTCTGTTGTTTGACAAATGTTTAATTTAACTCCCTCTAGTTTAGAAACCTAGACTACAACTCTCTATGGTTTCGACTAAATTGAAAATTGCACAGAAAGCATTAAATCTAACGGTTGTGTGTGAAATGCCAATATTACCCCTACTATATGTGAGATGCTTTCCATTCAATTTTCAATTTAGTAGAAACCGGAGGGAGTCATAGTATAATTTTTCAAATCAGATGGAGTTAAATTGAATATTCGATAAATCATAGGGAGTTCATTTATATAGAGGCTATATTGACATTTCACGTATAATTGTTAGATTGGATGTTTTCTGTTCAATTTACAATTTAATTGAAACCACATGAAATAGTATAGATTTTCAAACCATAGGGAGTTAAATTGAACATTTAGCAAATCACTAAAAGTTTTTTAGTATTTTACCCAAAAAAAAAATTGATAGGGCATGTTAAATCAAATTCAACAATTTAAAGACGCAGCCATATATTGCTATTGATTTGATCAAGCAACCAAGCTCCCCAAGATTTTGAAATTGTTCCATTTTTCATCATACGTAAAAGCAGAAAATTTCAGTGTTTACTTCAACATGGTAGATTTTTGCGTACTGTACTTTGTCTACTATAAGTTGAAACTGATCTCGCACATATAACTGTTTCTTTTTTTTAGAAAAAAAAAAATTTTCCTTCCTTTCCTCTGATGTAAGCATATCACTTACAAAACAAAGAAAATAACAAGAACAAGGGAGCAGTTGGTGGCTTGTGGAAAATCAGTTAATAGAAACAAGGACATTCAAAAATTTTGAGAGAGGCATACCTCCAGCTGGTTACCAATGTTGACAACAAGGGCATTAGGAAGAGGGGCGACCCCTATCCACTTTCCATTATGCAAAACTTGAAGTCCACATGCATTTCCTTCTTGAAGGAGTATGGTTATCAGGCTGGGATCGCAGTGCTTTAATAGTCCCAAGGTCAAACTCGGGTCCGGGCACGGTGGATAATAGTTGCCTACCACCAATTGAACTTGGCTCAACCGTTCCAAGTACCCAGCTTCCAGCCCCAATCCTTCACATATCAGCTCTAGAATTCTTCCACTCAATCTCCTCATTTCCTCTACGTATGTTGCAACCACCTCTCTGGAAATTAAAGTTCAATGCATCACCAAAACATAGAGTAATCAGAGATGCACTCCACGAACCTTTGATTTGATAGGATTACGTTCTATATACGTATATATACTCAGGGGATCCTTTGCTTCAAATGTATGAAAAGAAGAGTAGGGATCAGATATACCTATACCGGGTTGGTTTTGGAGGCCAACCTTGCATGCATTCCTCCAAGGGGTGACAAGCAAGTTTAACATTATCCCTCCACAAATGAATACCATCTTTTGCAAATACGGAGGAGCTGTTCATGTAGATCCAGCCCCGGCTTAAATCTCCATCAGATGCACTAGTACCCTTCTTGTCCTCCGCATACATGTTGAAAAATTCCTTAAACACGGTACTCGTTTCCCTCACGACATCTTCAGATACTCCATGGTTGATCACCTGCACCGATCACCATACATGTGCAAAACATGTGTATGAACAAACTGTGAGAGTTGTATACTTGGATATCTAATCAGTAATCACCCCAGAAGATGGAAAGACGGAGGAAATGAAACTGACTAATTAATCATAAACTCCAACATGGAAATGAGGAAAAATAATGGAAAATGTATACCTGGAAAAATCCATATTCTTGACTGGCTTCTACAATCTGTCGGACCATGCTCCATTTTTCTGGACTCGTAGTTGACTTGTGGAGGTCAATTACAGGGACTGTGTCACATAAAGGAATGGGAAGCCGTCCTGGTCGATCCTCCAGCGGAAAACTGTAATCACCAGGCACGGATTGCACGTCAAACCATCTTAAAACTCGTGGCTGCTCCATATCGATGACTATGGCCGTGGAAACAAACCAATCGCGCTACCTGCAGTTTAGTTGAGCATGGCGCAGATCTAACGAACGATAATACTGGCATACATATAATTTAGGATTACTCTAGGGTGACTACAGATTAGTACATGAAGAATTTCTTATGCAAAACTTGGCCAACCCCATATGTTTGTTTAGTCAAAGTAACCGAATAAATGATGACACAAATTACTAATCTATTGCCTTGCCTCCCCCACAATAAACTCCTCACCAGTTTATCCTCTTTCTTGATTGTATGCCTAATGGCTTCAATTTTTAAATCTAATAAGCGTGATAGGCTGCCGGCCCGGCCGGTTACATCCTTTATTTTTTCCCCTCTTACCTAAAAAATGAGCAAGACCGGTAGAAAGTTCACCAATTCGCTTTCAGGTTGAAGAGGCCGTGCGTGAAAGACAAAGCTTGAGATCATTGGCTCAGACGGCCGCAAATGTGGTCGCTTTCGCTTTGTATTTGTGGTAAACCAACACGAAACTACGAAAGCCCGCTCCTCTCCTCTCCTCTCGTGGTTTTGCAGATTTATTTATTCGGGCACTCACCAAATGCAAAACTAGGGTGCGTTCTACTTTTGGCTTCTTGTGCAAATGAAAACTTGGTTCCAGAATCAACTCTGTGATCATGTGATGCTAACTGGAGAATCATTCTCCCTTGAAGTGGACAAAGTTAATTAGAAAGAGATCAGAACATAACATTTGTTGCACCACAATATATACTCTCATCTTTCGGACGCTAGAAATTGCACACCGACGTGGTTGAAGATGTTAATAACTTAATATACTACTATCAAACTAGCTGGGGATTGAGTCCTAGTCCTGGTTTAATGTATAAATAATCTTTGACCTCAAGCACCGTCTGAAATGGGGATACTGTCAATTCTCTACGGAAATCTCATGGGCTTTTTGGTTTAGTAATTCACACACAAACATATGCTTTGATTGTCGATGCAATTCCATGCATTTTCCGTATTTCACCATCTTTTAATAGGAGAGGCCGGCTACGGTTTCACATGAAAAAGTTGTAGTATTAATGATGTAAATGACGTTGATGTGCTCGAAATGATTCAATTTTGGACAATCTTCAAACCTCCCTTTTAGTACTTTAATCATACTAATTAATGACGGTGGTTTTAAAGTCACTGAAAACCTTAAATTAGTGAAAGAAGAATCATTGATTTGATTAAATAATAATTAATTACATCCAGCTCTTGTCAAAGGTGCAGAAGGGGGCAAAAGAGATGTTGTCTTTTTTTGACTTTTTGGCCAAGCCTAGAAAAGAGATGCTATACGGAGTGCGACGGTAAATATGAAATCAAACAATTAAACGCATCTTGAAAGCAGTCCCAAAAGTCATTAAAGAACTGGAAAATATCTTTTGATTATCTAATACAACACCTCCCCCATCTTCCTTGATCTCTACCAGCTGCACATTTGAAGATTACAGAGATTGCGTTTTGATTTAAGTATTCTAGCACCCTCCGTTGCTTAAAGCTTAATTGGGACCTGAAGGGTTTCAACGTAGTTTCGCTATCACCAGCCTTATCTGCGTATGAAACTGAGAAACTCGATAGAGTAGGGAACTATTATTGTTGACTAGAGCCCCATCACGTCCTGTAATGCTGTTGAAATCAGGACATATAAACGTAAAGGTTATATAAGTTCCTGTTGGTGTATTTTAATAAAATAAATAGAGTTTACCAAATTTTTGATGAGTTATATAACTTGCATGAAATAAAATCTTTTAGAAAAGGAGTTACATGTCTTTTATGTTTTAGTATTAATTGTGTAACCTTTATATATAACTGTTTGTAACGGCTATAATTGTACTAATATGACTGTTATACAATTAATCTAATATTATATTTGCAACCAAAATTCACTAACAATGTAGAGATAAATTCTAACTTTGTAACTCCTACCTTTTTCCACTAATAAATAGATGTTCAAAAAGTATATATGTTTCAGATCACTTATCTTTCTAAATATGTTTTTCATGGAATAGTTATAGTATAATCTCCATTAATACTAAATTCTAGCTAGTGTTAAAAGAAGATAGTTATTTAAAATATTCAAATGTAGTTATTTAAAAGAAGATAGTTATTTAAATGAAGTGTAAATGAATCATTAAATGTAAATATTTATTTAAAATCAATATAAGCATTATTCAGGACAATTTAAGTATATGCTACTATAAATACTCCCTCCGTCCCACTTTGATAGTTCTGATTCTTTTTTCACACAGTTTAATAAAAAGTAGTTAACTTTGTTGGAACAATCAATTTAGGTAGCTATTTTCCTAAAATACCCTCACATTAATTAGAGTACAACTTTACGAGAACTTGAATTGATGGTAAAAAAAGAATCAACTCTCATTAAATGGGGTAGGTTTATAGTAACAACAACTTACATTGAATAAGGGTATTTTAGGAAAATTAAAATACAACTATATTCTTCAATTGGAAAGTGGGCTACAATTTGAGACAGACGAAAAAGGAAAACAGGACTATCAAAGTGGGACGGAGGGAGTATGTGTTATGTCCGAAAGCTTAACATTCAATACTGTTACTTGAATTCTATTAAATGCAATTTTCTTGAATTATGTCAAGACAGCGCACATTTTAAAGTAACTAACTAACCACATGTTTTATTGACCAAAAAAAAAAAAAAAAAAAACTAACCACATGTTATACATGCATTTCATGAAGTATACATCATTATTGCCTTTGAATTCAAGTAAATGCCTCCACTATTTTTTTTTTAAAATGTTTTTTGGCGTCATAAGACTTGAATTTTGCTTCGTAAATACACTCTCCTAGTCACGTAAGAAACTGAAACAAAGAAACATTTCAAATACAAATCTATTGAGTTAATTTAAGCATACTATAAGACCGTGGCATTAAAATACTTGAGGAATACTTTCCCTATTTGAGTTTTTTTTTGTTTTCATCATGCAATTTCCAAGCAATTAACGAGATGCAGTACATACGCATTATTAATGAGATCAGTCAATCACTCGTTTAATACATCTTTATCAACAACCGTGTACGTGCTTGGTAGTTGGCAGCTACCATGTAAATGCTTGGTGGTTGACAGCTAATTAGATATCGACAAGTACATAACCTTTGATAGAGCCAATATTTCGTCTTAAAATTGTTGGTTTTAGAGCCAATATTATCAAGCAATTGAAATAATTTGTCACGTTGAATTCAACTTATAACATTATCTTACCACAATGTTACATGAAATAATAATAATGTAATATATTATCACTTGAAACATATTCGCACACGAGACAACATCTTCAAATCTTTAAGGTTGGCAATCATGAATTTACCGCAACTAAAAAATATGATAGAGTTGAGGAGCATTCGACGCTCTTTTTAAAGCGATTCGTGCCCCTACAAAAATTATTTAACTCTAATATAGAGGGTCCCAACACATTATCTTCAAAATACAGTAGCCTAATTCAAGATTATTGCTTTTCTTTGACTTGGCCCAACCAAGAGAAATAGAAGTTTCTATCAACACTTTACTCTGACCAAATAATAACTATCTTCTTTTAACACTAGAATTTAGTATTAATGGAGATTATACTATCTTCTTTTGACTTGGCCCAACCAACCAAGAGAAATAGAAGTTTCTATCAACACTTTACTCTGACCAAATTATAATTGAGTTTGTTTGGACAAGCCAAATTTGGTGGAACAAATATGCAGAAGACTGGTGGAACAATAAAGCAACCAAAAGTCAATGCATATTTGTCATTGGCCCGTGTCAATTTTTAAGTTATGCTTCAGCTAATTGAGCAGCCGTTTGTATACATGCTATTGATAGCCTTCCATGACCATGTGCATGTAAAAGGAAATTCATACAAGTAATTTCTTTTTACTCATCGCCATGTATGTTTTTTATTCTTTTTTTTTTTTTGAAGTATGTTTTTTATTCTTGTTGATGCTACACATTGGTGGCTTCCACTACATATGATGTATACCTTATGAATAGCAGCATATTATTTGTACATAATGCCTTTTATTCTCTATAACAAATGTAGAGTTTCAACTTTAAAATGCTATATGCATTTGTAGCACTCAGATGGTGATTAAAATCGAATCCTAAGGCCTTGTTTGTACAGCAATTTTTCAAATTGCTACGTTTTCTGTGAATATATTTTTTAATCATCTTTTTATCTCATATATATCAAATTGTTATAATAGTTTTTCTATAAAAAAAATTCAAAAAAATGCAATCCAAACAAAACCTAAGTTTTGAGTTTGAACAAAATTACGAGCGGAAATTAATTAAGCAGAATGAAGGAAGCAAAGGAGTCAATAATGGCATAATCCTGCCTGTGATGGTAAGCCATGCTTGACTTTGATCCAGCTCACAAGTCAACTCAGGAGTGTCTCTTTGGGGTTTAATTTATCATCAGGCGGGGAAATAATTAAATAAACCGACATCATCCGATGATTCCTGCGGATGCCGCCACGCAAGATGTCGTCGTAGAAATCATCATATACGTACTATTGCAGAGCTTTGGGCTGGGTTAGGAAAACATATTAAGATTTGCGTTGTAATTCTCGTCCCGTATGTTGCTGCCAATTTCTTGGATCAAATACCTAGTTTGACCCAAACAGCGAAGAAGTGCATAGTTGGGCCTGTGCCAATCCAATACCATTTAGTCATGATTGTACTCCCGACAATTACCAATATGATTATTTAATTAATTAACTTCACGCGAGTCGACGGCTTGTTTGGATTAGCAATAGAAGTGTTTACTGCTTAGTTAACTACTTATACTAGCTGGTATTTTGGTTTTACAGAAGAAGCCCTCTCCTAATAAGCAGAAAGTAATTATGCAACTATTCTAGCAATAGGAGTGTTTGACTTTGAAACTCAAACAACACGTAAGATTAATCTTTTTTACACTGACAGTGTATATATATTGTCTGTCAGTGTGTATAAGATTTACTCTTAAAGTTATCCGGGTGATTTTACTTTTTGTACGGAAAGGAATTGGACGAAGAGAGCCAAAGATTATTATTGCCTTGGTTCGGTGGCAAATCAATAGGTGGTACGAAATAAGCACAGCCTGCTAGTTAGAAGAAGAAGAAACCTAATCTAATCTACGATGTCGATAGGAAGAAATGCAATGCTGCCGTGCTTGGTAGAATTTCATCAAATACAGACAAGACACATCCATTGCTCTGTCCCCAACATTTAGACGCTTTTCACATTTACATTCAATTTTTTCGAGAAATTAACAACTGATCGTTTAACTTTTTTTTTTTTTTTTTACTCATTTTGGCAGTATAATCTAGTAGTAAGTTTTTTTCACCACCAACAAAATTCAAGATTTCGGTATCCATCCTTTTTGACATATTTTCGATGCGAATCAGAGTTCTGTCGGATTCACTTTAAAATGCCCATAACGAACGTTCTCGGATTCTTGCTCAGGAATGACTGACCATAAAAAGGGCAGATATCCATGAAAGCTAGCTGTCATACTAAGAATACATCTGCCTAGGGTTTTAGATGTGCTAACCACACACCATTCTGGACGTGGAACTGTTCCGAATGCATCTGTCTCATTCTGGATAGCAAATTGAATCATAATAATTTTGGAACAACTTACTTTTTTGTACGAAGTGCTAAAGGATTCTCCCGCACGCTGAAACTAAATAAAGAGCTCTCCATGTCTGGTCGTGTAGTTCAACACTAAAGGCTGCCGCTAATATTTTGATTTTTGAGGCAGGAAATAAGAACCTCTCTGACATCTTCACTCCCGTGTCTGCTCACATTTTTTACCCCAGTACATACCTATGCACATATATCTTCCTGTCAAACAGCGATGTCATCGAAAGTCAACGTGAATTTTTTCATTTCTCCGAATTTTCATCATCATGTCTGAGCATCTTCAAGCACTTCTTCCATGCGTTATTTTTAAATTACCTGTTCATTCAATGCCAAAGTCATTAGTATTTTTTTAATCTTTTTTTTTTTTTTTGCCTTCTCTTTCTCAAGAACCCCTAATTTTCTGTTCTATTGTATTCTTCATTTCATCTTACTTTGCCATTTACATCTTTTATTGACCACCAATTCATTCCTATGTTCCTATCTCACTATTAGTATTTCATTTCTCCGTCTTTGAGAATCTACGTTGAAGTCTATTTTCATGGATAGATTACAAAAGCACATCTACATCCATGAATCCCTGCTCCTTCCTCAAATCAAGACTCAACAAGCCCCAAGTAATCAACCTCCCTTGCCAGTTTCCAGCCATGGGTTCCCCATATTGGCCATTGCTGTACTAGGCATCATGGCTTCTATTTTCTTACTAATCAGCTACTATATCTTTGCCACCAAATGCTGCTTCAGCTGGCAACAACTTGACCCCCTGAGACGCTTTTCTTTCCGGCGAGCACCCCGGAATGAAGGCTTCTTGATGGCCTACTCTCCTTCATTACCGACTCGAGGCCTCGATGAAATGCTTATCCGCGAACTCCCCACTTTCCAGTATTACAGGACCGAAGGAGATGAAAGCAGCAGCCTAAACAAGTGTGTGGTCTGTTTGAACGAGTTTCAAGACCAAGATATGCTGAGACTTCTTCCTAAATGTAGCCATGCCTTCCACCTAGATTGCATTGATATATGGCTTCAGAGCAACGCCAACTGCCCTCTTTGCAGAACAAGCATTTCTGGGACCACCAGAGATCCATTTGATATGATCATTGCACCAAATTCTTCACCCCAAGAGCCTCAGCCTTTGATGAGAAGAATGGTTGGAAGCAGTGAAGACTTTGTTGTGATCCAAGTGAGCGGAGAAGAAGGGACTCGCAGCTTGTTGCAGGGGCACCAAGAGAGAAGTGAATCCTGCAGACAATTGGTGCAATCTAGGAGTCAGTCCCTAAGAAAGTCTGAGCAGAAGTTGACAAAGTTGAAACCAGGGAAGGTTCATCATGCTTCCATAATGGGAGACGAATGCATTGATGTTAGAGAGAAAGATCATCAATTCTCCATCCAGCCTATTAGGAGATCATTCTCCATGGATTCTGCCGTGGACCGTCACGTTTATTTGTCAGTTCAAGAGATCGTAACGCAAAGTAGACACCCCGGTGAGGTTAGAAACAGTGAAGAATCAAGTAGCAGAAGCCAAAGATCAATCTTCTCATTCGGACACGGAAGAGGATCTAAAAGAGCAGTTCTTCCAATAGATCAGTTATAACACGCATCCATTGCATTAAAGATTTCGATTTCTCGTAAAACAAAAACATCTTACTGTTGTTGATTAGTTCGACCCTTATTCATTGCTTATTTCTTGCAGATTGAAATATTAGAACTTTTAGCAGGTTAAGGTATATTAATCGCGCAACACAATAATTAGGTATGATGTTGCACGACGTGAAAAGAGCCGGTCACTGGTGGTTCGTGCTGAAATGTAGGCAACTAGGGCTGGTAGAATCATTGTTAAACCACTATGGCTAGATAAGATTTTATGCTGATGCGACATTCTTCTTCATGAATGGAAATGATTGCGTTCGAACTTTCTTTTTTCTGCTTCTCTCAAGAATGCCCCGCATAATACATTGAGAGAATTAAGGGGTCGACAGCTCAGTTCACGAGAGAGGCCAGAGGACCCAACTTTTTCCCCAGAGAATGAATGAAAAGGTATGATTGCACATATTGGAGGGGTAATTTTCAGAGATGTACCATAGTTGACCATTTTACTCTTTACCGTAACAGTGTCAGTGAAAACTAAAAGGGCAGCATTGGAATGATATGACGCCAATTCTCTCGTTTCTGTCCAAATTTGCAGCACCAAACACGGCAACACCAATTGATTCCAGAGGATCGACACAAGCAGCTGGTGCCCGGTGGCAGCAGAGTTTGAAGAGTTGCTCGATCCCGGGGAGGAGGGCAAGAAGACTGACGAAGAAAAATTGGGCGAGGGTCAAGATAAAAAAATAATTCGTCGTCTCTTCTTCACTAAGGGATTGGACAATCTTGAAACCAGGTGTCAGGTTGCCCTGCCTACGAAGGAATAAAGAATTGGCAACTAACCAGATTAGTTCACTTCATATTCAGAGTCAGTATAGGAAATCTCACATTATTTTGAGTTCGAAATTCGTGTTTGACTTTACTCCAACATGACAATCTGCAACAATTCCTGTGGGTTCACATAAATTACTACTCGGCATACGTAGAGTACCCAACTACTGCTGACTCAATAACGTGCCCCAAAAAACTTATTACAGAAGTAAAATAAAGCCCAACATAAAAATCCTCGTTATATTCAACCAGAAGATTTCTTCCATACGCACTCTCTCATACGACTTCGTCACCTCTGAAGCTCCCTCAATGTGAACGATTGAAATAACCAAACACATGCTAATTCAAGACTTTGACTTCACAGTTTCATAGATAACTTCAGATCCCATTTTTCTCATTTCTGAGAAAACATTTTAATCAGGGATTCACGTGCAATTCATGTTACTCGGATGCACTCTTTCATGAGCCCGTTTCTAGAACAATTAAGGGTTTATTGGTTAAGCAATCAAACTCGCACTAGAACATCTTCTGTAAGCGACCTGATATCGGCCTAATCTTATATGCCTTGCCCACACGATCAAGCTTCGATATGTTGTCTGACTCAACTCAAATGAACTCATTGAGGCCAAGCAAGGCAAAGAGGCCGAATCATTGGGTTTAGTTCCTAGGAACAAAATCCATCTAGTCGGTGTCAACAGCAGTTTCGCAGATATTTCATTCTTATAAAGTCAATCCAGTCAAATAAAGAAATGAAACACAAGTATGTAAACCTTCAGACTTCAGAAGAACTGCTGAATTTCTAGCTTCTGTTAATCTCTAGGCATCTCTAAGGTACTAGATTATTGTTATCGGCAGCCAAATAATGAAATGAAACACAAATATGTAACAGGAAAAAAACTCGTACAGAAGCTGTTCACTCAAAGCTTAATTCTGCAAGATTTAACAGCTCATAATGCACTCGACGGTGCTTGATTAACTGAAAGACCAGTTTTTGAGTTTGCACCAGAAACAGCATTTATCGTGTGAGGCAAAGGTAATGCCTTCATCAGAGACTCATTCGAGGATGCACCAAGTGCTCTCTTCTTCAATTGTTCCAGGAGTCGCTGAGCTTCTTTGACTTCATCCTCCGCGCTTGGACCATGGCCTTCCCAAGCTTCAATTACTTTCTCCTGGAAGTTAATTGCTAGCTGGTAGCTGCAAAATCCGAGAACCAATTTTAACTAACTATTCAACCACTAGTAAAAAGAAAATCACAAGAGAGATCGAGCCACTGTACAATGAATATTGCTAAGCAATACATAACTTTGACGAACTCTCACCATCCGGTTTATCCCTCTTCACGAAATTTGTGTTGTCCGCTATAAGTTTTCATACAGGCGTCCCACATAAATCAGGTTAAGTATTTAGCTCACTAAGGAAATCTTTTAAGAAAATCAGCTTAAACATTTCACCAACTTTTTAGGACTATAGTCAAATCAAGATTCAAACATCTGAAGCCATACTACACATCATTACAACTATATTTCTTGCTTTTAGCTCTTCCATCTCTTTCCCGGAAGATTGATGAACGGAGACCACGAACATCAAACTATTGAAAACTGGAGCATAAATTGAACTCTAAGAAATTGTGAACATCAGCAAGGAGTAAATAACTGACAAGCAATATTAGAAGCACAAACAACAGTTCCGAAATCAAGCATACCAAATGGGTCCCAATCCTCTGTTCAGCAACTTTGATACAACAAAATTTTCTCAAAGGAGAACCAAATAATTCCTAAGCACCATACAAAGTAAAAATACTAACAGGTCATGCATTTAAGATCAGAATGTTCTGAGAGACATTATATACAAAATCACCAATAAAGATGTTTCCATTACCTTCCCATGGCAGCATATGCCTTTGAAAGGTTTTGACATGCCTCGATTGAGTCTGCATGATGTGGACCCAGGGAAACATCCATGATATCCTTTGCAAAAGCAAAAACCTGTGCAGCAGACTGAGGTCTATCTAACTCCAAATATGCTGCACCCAGATTATTGTACACGTAGCCAACCCCGTAATGCTTGGATCCAAAGCTCTCTTTTAGTCTCTCAGCTGCATCCTCCAAATAAGGAAGCGCTTGCTCAACCTTCCCAGTCAGGAGGAGTAACCAGCCAATTCTTGCAGAGACACTTCCTACTGAATGTTGCTCTTCCGCAATCTTTTCAAGCATTGCATGCGCTCTCTTTAACAAGGATATTGCAGTTTCAAACTCATTCATAGTCTCATACTGCATTGATATTTCCATAAATGCCTCAGCAACTGCTATAGGCGACGTTGCTTCTTTCTTGTCAAGAATTCCACTAGCAATCACAAGGCACCTCTTAGAGTCTGCAAAGTTTTCCTGATTACACAAAGCCTTGGCCATGGAAACAAAGATCATAGCTCGATCCTCACTATCCTTAGGAGTTTGCTGTACAATGCCCTTCAAAGTATTAATGGCCTCATCGTACCTTCCTAAGGCAATTTGCATATTGGCAGCATCAATTTCAGCTCGGAGCAATTCAGAATTGCAACCCCAACTTTTCAAGACCCTTTGAGACAATTGATTTTGCTCCAGTGCCTTTTCATGCTCTTCAAGTCCAGTATAAATAACTCCAAGAAGCCTCCTATCATGAGCAACTTCCACCGAGTTATGTCCCAATTGCGTTTTATGGATATCCAAGGCCTTCAAACAAAATGGTAAGGCCTCCCTGAAACTCAAAACTGCGACGTAGGCCTCTGCTACCTCCCTGTTAGCCTTCCCAAGTTCCCTGCAGTCTTCATCTAACATCATCTCTTTTAGCTCCAATGCCTTCCTAAGATTACCAATAGCCTCCTCTCTCCTCCCGATGGCAGTCTTAGTATTAAACAATTCAAATTGAACAGCATGAAGAATAGGCCTAACATCATCAGCACTACAAGAACGTTGTTCCTCCAGCCGGAGCAATATTCTATTAGACCTATTAAGATACCCCAAACTATCATTAAACCGTCGTAGACTATAGCATACAGAACCCAGTAATTGCAAAGTCATAGCAAGAGGCAAAGAGGGTTTATCCTCTTTATCAAGAACTTTCAAAGCCCTAGCAGCAAAAGATAAAGCCTTTTCAAGGTCCTCACCTTCTTGGTCAAGTTTGAGGCCTAATTTCAAGCAAGCTAATCCAAGCTCAATTTCATCAAAGCTGTCCTCCATGTCCTTGAATGCCTTGAGCATATCATCAGTGGTCTCTGCCGACTCGAACGCCTCTTCAAGTTGGGATCTTTCTTTTATTTTTCTCTGTCTTGAAGACATATGAGGGGCCATAGGGGTTTGGTCAGAAAGGGTGGTGAAACCTTGAGATTTAGTATTGGATAAGAGTAAAGCATCGGCCTTGGAGAAGTTCTTGAGATGGGATTTTGATGGGTGGTTTTGGGTGCATGGCGTAGGGTTGGGGAGGGACGATATGTGGGAGATGGAATCAACTGAAGGAAATGAGAAAGAAATTTTGGAGTGATGCTGGAGCTTTCCGAGAATGGATGAAACCCTTCTCATAGCGGATTTGATAAGCCTTTTTCAGGGGTGAGTGTGTTGTAATTTGAAGCCCTTGATGTTAAACCCTTGAAAAACCCTCGACAGGGCAGCCAGCTTTCTGGATTCTGGGAAAGTGTTTGTATAGTTGCTATTAGGCTGCTGCCATTACTCTTTTTTTTTTTTTCTTACTTTTGTTATGAACGTAATTGCAAGATCATCCTTCTAATGCCTCAAAATTATGATCAACAACATCATGTTTTCCTCTATCAAAAGCTATCACCATATTTATTGATTATTGAGTGAGCGATCAATTTTAAGTTTTTCTTTTTCTCTCTTAAAAGGGGAAAGAAAGAAGAAAGAAACTTATTTTCATACATTCATTCATTCATTGACACTGACTTTCTTTTCTGGGTAAATTGGTGAAAAGAGAGACACTTTTATTAATCTATCTACAATATTATTTTACGATAAATGACTAGATTATTTGATAAAAATTCGAATCTATAGTAAAAATTAGGAAACATATGTATGAAATTCGTAAATCCAAACTCATAACTCGTGATTCTTTTTTCAATAACTCCTAAAAAGAATGAAGTAGTAAAATTTGATTAGTTTAAATTGTCAATGAAATAGTTATGTTCAAAAAAAACCAAACATAAATTTTAAATGAAATTCATACTTGAGAATTTTTTATCATTAAAAGAATTTTTCAATGAAATAATCTTAATATACACCATTTCACTCTGTATTGGTTTTAATATTTGTAATACAAAGTATTAATACATGGAATGTATTGATTTAGAGTAGAATAGTTTGGATTTAGCTCCTCTCAAATTGCATTATCATTAGCATTTTCTCATTGTCTTTCCCCTGTTCCTTCTATTCTTTCAAGGAAGCAAATTGGCAAATCCTAATACTAAAATAGGAATATTTGTTGGAAAAAAAAGGGGGGGAACAGAAATAATGACAAGATGGACCATGACTGAGCATGCCAAGTTATACCTGTTCCATTTTGACTTTACTCTTTAATACTGTACTAATTGTAAGGGCAGTAATGCAAAAACAACGAAAAGGATAGAACGTTTGCAGCGGGGTCAGTAACAGACGGTGCAGCGCCATAGCCCACAATAATCTAACGCCGTTACTCCTTCCCGGGAGAAATTTGGCGCCAAGCCTTACCTTTTTCGCGCCAAAAGCCCTAGAATACCTCCTCGGCTGTGCTCCCCTCCCAGCATCCATCGCTATTCCCCTTTCATCTCGCACTCGCTTTGCTCAACCACACTGCCTCATCAATGGAATCCACTGAACCTTCGCCATTGGATTTGTTCAAGTCCAAGAAAATTTTGCACTCTTCTACTCCAACGCCATCTGATAAAAATCCCCAACCTCATCCGCATCCGGATCCAAATCCAAGTCCATGGAGCTCCAAAACCCCCGAGAAACCCATCGTCCCCCCTCGCAGGACCCGGAACAGCGCTGCTGCTCTTTCCTTGAAAGAAGTAAGATTGGCTGCAAAAAATCTCCAAGAACCGGCTCTGCATCAGAAACCCAGACCCGACCCGCTTATGCCCGCCGCCCTCAAAGAGCGGATCCCTTCCTGGCCCGAATCTTCTCCTGCTAAAGTAAACAAACCCGACAACTCGATCAAGCTTCCAGAAAAGTATGTTCTTCTGAAGATTTTTTTTTTTTTATTCCTTGGACTTATTTTGATGAAATGCTTTGATGCTTTCTTGGATTTTATCCAAATTTTCTTTTATTTTTTCTTTGATAAAAAGTTGTGATGCTCTGGTATTTCTTGGGATACTGTTCTGAGAAGTGTTAGTTTCTAAATCTGGTTGAATCTGTTTTCAGGTATGACATTCTGGATAAGTTCTTTAGTAGCCTGGATAGTTCAATTCGGCTTCTTCGGATGAAGGGATCAACGACTACATTTACCAATATTAGTCCCAAAATGGAGTGCTTGACGGATAGGTATCAAAAGAGATCAGTAAAAGATGCTAGATTTAAAAAAAAAAATTATTTTGTTCGATACTTGGGTTTTGGCTGATTTGCTATTTGGGTTCTTTGTTTTAGGAGGTTTACTTACAGCCATTTGGCTCAGCTTAAGTTTATTCTGCCTGAGGCTATTGAGATAAAGAAGATTTTGATGCATGATGAGCGCACCAGCTGTATGAAGCCGGATCTATATATTGCTTTGCACGTTGATGAACTCGAGAAAAATGTAAAGAAGAAATCAGACGGTGGCAATGTCCAGCTGAGGAAAATCTTCCATTCTCGGCTTTTAGATTTCTTTAAATCTCATCCCGGGGTAAGCATTTTGCTTTTGATCTAGTAGTACTCCTGTAAATGCTTTAGTTTTTGTCAGCAGTTCTTCAACGAGTTTACGAAGTAAAGTGCGTCCTTTTAATTACAATGCCCTGCATATTGTTGCTCCCACCACCTCCCAATTTTCATCTCCCCTGTTTGCTCCATATTTGCAGATGGCCAAGATAATGTAATCAAAATGGTTTAGCCACTCCAGCAAAACATAAGAAAGTAATCTCAGAACTTTTTTTCATCTTAGGGATTCTTGTCACTTTATCTTGTGAAATTCTTTCAAATATTCGTAGTTAATTGGAGACCAGGGATTTCTTTTTGTCTATACAATCTAGAGCATGAAGTCTCTTCATTACCATGTTTGTGTGGCTTGGAGATCTATAAGTTGCAAAAAAGGTATCCCCGGCCACATAATGGAGAGTTGGGGACAACCTAAATTAACCTGGAGAAGGATATAAGAATAGGAAGTCTCCTCTTCCAAACAGCAAAGAAAATAATTTAGTTAACAATCTGATGCAGGATTTTACTCGAAGTACTGGCGTAAAGTTTGTGCTCTTAATATATTTGATTCTTGAGGTTTTAACATTTTCATTTTCTTCTTTCATATTTCCGTTTTCCTTAAATAATTATTTTTCTTAAAAGCTGGGAAATTTTCTGTGTACATTTCCTTGTCCATTCATATCATATGCAATAATATAATTGAGGCAAGGAGCTTGTTCTGACTAATGCTATACTCCTAAATAAGGACACAAGCTGAGCTGACTGTATAGAGAAGTTGGACCTTTTCAACACCACAGATGACTAATGGTCAGCCAATTCTTAGTGCAGATACTCTTGCTGCAAGTGATAATTAAGTAACAAGAAATTGCTGTATGGGACATTCCTTTTTTTTTTCCCTTATTAGACTGCAGGAATCCATGGACTCCTGTATCTTAGGGATGGAAATTGAGCTTAAACTACTTTTTAACAAGGAACAACAATAAAAGAAACTGATGCCTGCTTATATCAGCAGCCCAGCCCTGAATAAGTGATCCCGAGGTACTAACTCATGCTGCTATATTAACATCATGAGTTTTTCCTCACAGGGTGATGAAGTTCCTGAGGAAGCACTTCCAGAACCATTTAATCAGTCAAAGACAATTCTTGAGACTAACTTACCAAGAATCTCAGAATCATCGACAGTTGGTGAGACACAAGCTGTTGCATTATCGGAACAGCAGCCAATTGCAGCATCTCATTTATCTCGGTCTTTTACAAGGCACTTTTCACCTAAGGTTACTGGCTATGAAACTGGTGAGAGTAAGCAACAAGAGCGAGTTGTATCTGGTCATGCTTCATCTCTAGTTTCTGAACCAGACTTTGCCCAGATAAATCTCGATCTAAAAAATTGTACAAAAGTACCTTCGAAAATGAGGAGAATTGCTGAATCCTCATCTACTAGGGCTTGCCCACTTTCTCCACCCCCTGCAACCCCAGTAAAAGACACAAGTTCCTGCATGGGTGCAGATTGTCCTCCCAAAGAAACTGCTGCTATTCAAGGGACCCCTTCAGGATCCGCCTCTACTCCAGTAAAATTGATGAGTGCCACACCTGTTCTTCAACCACCTAAAAGATGTTACATGAGCCCAGATGATGATTTAAATCAGTTGCCTAACAAACTTGTTAGGCGTCCATCGCGTAGCCGGTCGCTCAAATTTGACAATCCAGTGAAGAGTGCAGCGGGTGATGATGAAGTCCAGGAGGCTGAATTTTCATCAGTTGATAGTGATGTTCTGGATGTTCTTTCTGATAATCTTATACAATCGGTAAATGTTCTAATTTTTGCATCCGCTGATAGATTTTTTATGCACTATAATGTGATTTTTCAGTATGCCATGCTTAATGAACCCAAGTTAGATTTGGAATTCCTGTTATTGTATATCTGATTTAAGATCTGTGCTACTTCCACACCTGCATTCTGCAGTCTAATAGACACAGAAATATCTTTGCAGATAAGGGAGAAAGAGAGAAAGGCATTTTTGGAGCAAGATCCAGCTATCTCACAGGCAAAATGGCGGAAACAGATGCTTACTAGCTTGCCCAGGGTGTTCGACATGATTTACTTTTTATTTCAATCAATCAGGCGTTCTGTTATAACAAAGGAAGAGCTTATGCACAAAATAATTTCTAACCAATTACATGTAGTTGATAGAAGTAAGCCTCATCACTCATCTTTCAAAATTAGTCTTCCACATTATGGAATTTGCATTAAGTTCCTCTTTATACTGATACAGGGGAAGTTGAAGAGCAACTAAAACTCTTGCGAGAGCTAGTTCCAGAATGGATTTATGAAAAGTCATCATCTAGTGGTGATAGCCTCTTATGGTAAGCGTGTGACTTTTGTGTCTTTTTCCCCTCTGATTGCATAATTTATGTGTTAGTTGTCTATTGGAGTTGGGCTTGTGCTGCACCAAGCTGCCTTATTCTTGTTTCTTAATAGTGATTTGATGTTAATAATGGCATGTTATACTTGCAGTGTGAACAAGATAGCAAGTCCAGAAATACTGCGCACGAGACTGGCTGAAGCAAAGTAACAGAGTGGTCATAAAATATGACTACTTCAAGTATATGAAGAAAGAACTAGATGAAGCATGAGATTGCTCTATAGATGGGATCTTGACCTGTTAATAGCAATGTAACTTTTGATCATTTATATCCCTGACTCTGAATTAATGTTATGGTTCTTCTTGGTGCAAAATTGCCATGCGCTTCATCTTATTGACATTTCAGACTAAATTATGCATATTGAACAAAGAAGTTCTCCATCAAGTATGGTGTTTCAAGGATAAGGCAACCTCTCAGTTTGGAAGTTGCTGATGGTTCTAGCTGAACAGCGTGTAGATTTGAGATTCTGACATTTCTTGTTCGATACTAATCAGGCTGCTTTTGTGGTCGTGAATGACAATACATGTTGGACAGAAATATGATACGGTTGAATGCATGCGATTCTGACCTTAAATTAGAGTAGCATTCTCTCTTCTGTATCGAATAAGTAAACAGTAAATTTAAGGATTCTTTACCTTAAATTTTGTTAGCATAGGTTTGAGCTTCTTTTAATTTGTATTGATAATGGAGGCGCTAAGGACAATGTTCTGATGCGTCGACAGATTTTATGCCGTTGGCCTTTTCCTTTTGGAGTACATTTCCATGCTGATTGATCCACCCACCCAGGCGAATCTCGCCTGTCTTAGTCTCCATGCAAATGAGAAGACGTCTGCATGAATATGAGATTTGTAGTTAGGGTGCTAATGAGTGGTATATAAACTGCTTTCTTTTTCTACTTTGAAACAATGCCTAGACCCGGCCAACTAAATCAGTACGATCTGGTCAAGATATCGATAATTAGGACCTACCAACTAGGCACGTTACGCACGCTGTGTCTTTGCTTCCATATGGAAAGAATTTTCTCACAGTACTGCTAAGAAGAATTGCATCAGGACTTTCTTGAAGCAACCGCCTGACTTTGGTATTTTGCTCATTTTCGTTTTCAAAATTTCTCCTTGTTAGGATTCAATTAAGTAATGAAGACCCTGGTCAATAGTCCAGTAAATTTTATTTCAATTAATAACCACAGGCCGGCCTTGGACCTGTGTATTTCAAGATTCTCGGTTGGTTGGCCGAAGGTCCCAAACGTCTCTACAAAATATACAGTGACTTTGTCTTGCCACTTCCAAGTTCCAAGAAAAGTACATCGAATGTATGGAACTTTTGTCTTCCGCCTAATGAATAAATAACCAACATTCTAACGCTCAGAGCATATTGTCCAGGTAAAGTTTTGCGTGAAAACCTCCAAAAAAAAAAAAATGGAGAATAGGCGACGGCAACTGCAGCACTTCTTGACACCCCAACACCCATCTATGGGGAAAAGTCACTGGGGTGAACCTCAACACTTCATGACACCCCAGCACCAATCTATGGAACGGGGAGCCGATTCTCAGTGGTTTGGGACACCAGAACATGAATCTCTGGGCTCAAATCGTTGGGGCGGTGAACTCCAGCCGTTCAGGACACCACAACACCCACCTTCCGCCACAAATTACTGGGGCACCGTTACTGGAACTCGGCAGTTTGGGACACCACAGCACCCATCTTCGGTAAGAAATAATCATTCGGGCACCTTTGGCGGAACTCGGCAGTTCGGGACGCCACAGCACCCATGTTCCTTGACAAATTACTGGGGCACCGTGAGTGGAACTCGTCAGTTTGGGACACCCCAACGCCCTGGATCATTTCGGGAGTTCAGGGCACCCAAACATCCATCTCTGGGAACTAATAACTGGGGTGGTGCCTCTCCCATGTTAGCAAGGAATATACCCCAACAGTCACTTGACCAGAAGTACGAAAGGCTCTACACGGTTAGCACTAGTGGCGATGAAATCGTTACTCCGCCACTACTGGACGATGAGGACGAGGACTTCTTTTACGTTTCAAAGATTGAAGCAATCAAATATGAAACTCCCCCTACGCATAACCGACGAGGATTGTTGTGGAAGTTTACAAGAAGGAAAGCAAAGAACAAGAATGCAACAGTACTAGGTAATTCGCCAAAGAAGAAGAGATGGTTCCCGAAGATGAAATTGTATGTGAAGAAGAGATGGCCTAATGGTTGGATTTGATTTGAATGTCAGAATCAGCTGTCCGCGGGATATATACTTTGTGCCGGGCCTTTGGTTTTCCTTTATGAAAGTCACTTGTTGAACCGAACCACCACACTCAAGCAGTTACCAAGGCTGAGAAAGTAATACAGCAGTATGAATTGCAATAGAAATGAAGATGAAGCGACTAACTGATCATAATAGTTGTATGGAACGCCATTTCGATTGATGATCATTATAAGCTCTTGGATGCGTAGAGGTACTGGTCTTCAATCTTGACAGTGCAATGGGAGATCTTCTGCACGAGAATGTGCTTGATGCCCAACTCAATTACTTTGATCGTTCTGTTGTTTCCTCAGTAGTTTCCTTTCCTGGGCTAATTCCACTTTGCACCTTTAAACGCTTTCTCACTTTGCGCTCTAAACTTCAATTTTAAACACTTTACACCTTAAACTTTTAATTTTGAATACTTTGTACCATAAATTTTCAAGCTTGGCCAATGTAAATCCAATCAATAATTACATTCATAAAATTAATGTGACAAAATATGGTAAAAATGAATGATAATGTACTATTTTGTTCTCATTGCAGTTCATTAGCATTTTTTACTAGTTTCGGCACATTATCATTAATTTATATAGTTTCAATCACTAATATTATTAGTAAAACTAACGAGAAAAAGATAATGCAAATTAATAACAATATATGGTTTTATTTTTGCTACGATTTCTTGGCACTTTTTCACCACTTTTGAGATATTGTCATTAATTTGTTGGCTCTATGCTGTTAATTTGGCTGAAATTGTCATTTATTAGATTTAAATGGAATAAATTTGAGAGTTTAGGGTGCAAAATATTTAGAATTGAGAGTTTAAAATGCAAATTATCCAAAATTAAAATTTAGAGTGCAGAGTAAAATTGTGATATAAGCTTAGGAGTGTAACATGGAGTTAGTCCTAGTTTCCTGTGTAATATATTACATAGCTCCCGAGTTGGAAAAATAAGGAGAATTTGCAAATATATTTGCCTATTTCTCTAATTTGACAACTCCTTCACCGTAAGCCCAAAAGTAATCACTATATCTTACCTATACTAAAAAGGAAGTTCACAATTGCATTTTAATTGAGATTCAATTGAAGTGGCCATTTTTTTAGGTTAGTTTTGTAATTAAAGCGAGTGCTGTGGGTGATGCGACTGCCGAGAGCGCGATCCGAACTGAGCTGCGGTGAGCTGAGCAAACTGAGAGGAAACGAACTAACATGGGTTAAGCGAGCGAACTGTCCTGCAAAGAGAGATGAACAGCAAGGCTAGTTCCCCGGTGTAATTCCGACGGTCAAGTCAGTAAGAGTTAAGAGGACAGCAACAGTATAAAATACTGTGGATGGCGTACCTTGTTGTGCTTTGTGGGAGTGTATTTATAGGTTCCGGAGTAATAGTTTCATTATAGGAAACGGAGTCTTATTAGAGAAGGATACCTCATAGGGCTCCATTGGGTGGCTCCGAAAAGTTCGGGGGACGCGGCCCACCAGGCCCATCTGGTAGGAGGGGCAACAGCCCTGTGCGAACTGACTACCACCCTGACCAAGCTGATCTGACCGAGCTAGAAGGTGAGCCTGCCCGAACTGACGCGTGGCCGTGGTGGATTGGCTCCACCACAGTGGAGTTTTTTTTTTTGTGTTAATGATGTGCTCGCTAGAGTTTTTTTTTTTTTTTTTTTTTGTAATGGATAGGAGTAGATTTAGCATAATCCTTGAAAAAAAAATAAAAGAATTACAAGCACTTCTGAAATTTTGTTCCTAGTTATTATCCCAACACATGCAATAGTGCATATTTTTCCGGTTGAATTTTTGTGTGGTTACAGAGAAATCAACCTATGCAGAGTTGTGTCTTGGCTTCTTTTCTCTCTACACATCCGTTCTCTCTACCTCCTCTCTATTCTCAACCTTTGCTACCATTCTTCTTTCATAAGGAGGGAAATCTTGACCTCAAATCAAAGTCTCCTTTCATCTTCCTTTGTTTTATTTTTCATTTAATAAATTCTTTCCTAAAATATTCCAATGAGAGGTTTGTCTCTCCTAATATTTTACTAGTAAGAATTTTTTTTCTCTTCTAAACTATCTTAGTGGGAATTTTGTTTAATTTTTGTTATTTTTCTCATATTTAAGATTTTTCAGATTTGTTAGATCTGAAATTTCTCAAGTCTTCTCGTCAAATCTCAGCATCAATTTTGAGTATCTACAGATATTTATGGAGCAACTCGTGCAATTGGTCAAATTCAATGATTTGTGATTCGTTGTGTAATTTTTTATATTTTGTAACTCTTTATATCTAATGATTTTTCAAATTAGATATAATTATGATATGTTTTATGTATTTTTCACCAGTGCCATTAGTGCATATTGCTTTGCTTTAGACGATTTCTAATTGAGCAAATTATTCGGTTGGTCACTAAACTTTTGCGATCGTTGAGTTTTGGTCACTCAACTATTAAAAGTCTGGTTTTGACCACTAAAATGTATGAAGTTAATACGCGAGTCCATTCTGTTAGATTTAGCCGTTAAATTCGTCGATCTGTCTGTTCGCGCGATTTCCAAGACAAAAGGCAGGGTCAATTTAGGAAGTTCAACGTAGCACTTGCATCTCTTGCTCCTCTCCTATGCATCTGTGCTTCGTCTTCCTTTTATATATAGAGACATAGATTGCCTTCAGTGATGCTGCGAATGGATCCTACACTCCTTCGGTCTTCACCCCCACCCAACCCTCTCTTCTTATCACATACATATCCATCCGCTCTGGCGAAAAAGAAAAAAGGGAGATGGCTTACCCAATACTGCCTTTACTAATTTTGAGTCTGTCCTTCTCGTGGATTCCGGCCAAGTCAGATGCCGCAGCCGCAGCCACTAGCTTCATCCGGGCCAAATGTAGAACCACTGCCTATCAATCTCTGTGTCAAATCCCTTTCGACTTTCGCCTCGACCATTCAGAGGAGCCCGAACCAGTTGGCCCAAACGGCTCTGTCCGTGAGCCTAGACAGGGTTCAGTCCACTAGAGCATTCGTGGCTAAGCTCCCCAAATTCAGAGGACTGAAGGGTAGAGAGTATGCAGCTCTGAGGGACTGCTTAGAACAGATGGCCGACAGCGTGAACCGGCTCAGCAACTCCGTCTAGGAGCTCAAGAACTTGGGTAGGGCCCGGGGGCCGGAGCTATTCTGGCACATCAGCAACGCACAGACTTGGGTGAGTGATGCGCTCACTGACGACAGCACCTAGACGAAGAGAAATTGACCCAAAGCCCTTGCCATCTTAAACTTGAGAATAGTTGATTTTATTAATTATATGAGCTAGCTCTACTTCATAATACTACTCCACTTTGATAAGTTAAAATTATTAGAGATATATTATAGCTTACGTCAAGAAAAAATATTTAAAATTGGAAAGAAATCTATGCACTACACATAGAAGCTGAAAAATGGATTAGGGAGCCCAGATTGGGTTGAGGGTCTGAAGTAAAACCGTAGAAGGGCGAAGACAGGATAAGCGTAGTATTGCAGTAGCAAGCGCCGTGTTGTGTTTTTTTGTCCTCCATGGAAATTTTGGTCTCACCCACGCCGCCGGCTCCTGGCATTGCGAATACGAGAGGATCCCTATCTCACGCCGCAGCCATTAGAAAGAGGAATTTGACGCCCAGGTCCAAGCTCAATCACCAAAACGACTCCTTGTTCCAAGCTGCAATTGAACGTGCTTCTCTTCGTTTCTAGGAGACTCTTCCTAAATTGACCTGCCTTTTGTCTTGGAAATCGCGTGAACAGACAGATCGGCGAACTTAACGGCTAAATCTAACAGAATGGGCTCGAGCCTTAACTTTATACATTTTAGTGGTCAAAATCAGACTTTTAATAATTGAGTGACCAAAACTCGACGATCGCAAAAATTTAGTGGCTAACCGGATAATTTGCTCATTTCTAATTAGTCTATTAATAATATTGATTTCTGTTTTGTTAAAAAAAAAAAAAATCCATGCAGAGTTGTAGCTGTTAGGCTCGATTTCAGCCGTCTATTTAAAATTTAACAGGACTTCAAATAGTCGTCTGGGATTCATCCGACCCGCTCCGACTTAATCTCCAGTCGCCCACCGCACGGGACCGATTGACATTGCAACCGCAGACGCCCCAGTCCACATTTTTGTTCTTGGAGAACTTTGCAGTCAGAAATGGGACGCATAACCTTCAGATTAAAAGAAGTGCAATTGATATTAGATATGTTCACGTAGTAATACGACGGGAATTCCAGAAAAGATATGAATATGATGCAAGTACAGAAATACAAATTTATTTCCTCTGGACCACCCCCAATTTGTCTTGGGTACGAAAGGACCAAGAACCTGAATTCCAGAAAACATATCAATATGATGTAAGTACAGAATTACAAATTTATTTCTTCCGGAACCCCCATTTTGTCTTGGAATATACAGTTGTACATATCCACATAACATGTACATAATTCCAACTGCAAAGATATATTAACCTACCTGGTGTTATACTAACAAATCTTCACGACTTCACCCTTCAGTTTGGATTTCCTCTTATGATTGTTGAGGCCTTCAACCAAACCAAGAAAGTTGAAGGAAAGAACTACGCCTCAGCGCAAATTGAACCTCTACGGTCAAAGTAAGTTGCCAGAAAGCTCGACTTAACTCTAGGATCTTGGACTTGTAAGTTTCCTTGTGCAGTCCGACAGTACATACTCTCTGTGATTCCGAACACAAATGATGGTCACCCATGCATCTCTGTGACTGAAGACGATAGACCAATCTCTGTGACTGAACACAAATGACCAAGCCTGGAATCATGAGCTGGAGCAAATGGTCATCACCAAGGTACTTGTGGAGGGGATTATCTGTTCTTATCTTGGCAGGGCAAGTCATTAGGGGGACTATAAAGGGCAAAGTCCGCTGGAAAAACACCCTCCAACAACTGGAGAGGTTGGATCTAAATCTGTAGGTGTCTGTCTCTTAATTTCAGCTTTTGTTGGAATGGCCTTCACCATACAATTTGTGAGAGAGTTCACCAGGTTAGGGCTGAATAAAGCTGTTGGTGGGGTCTTAGCCCTAGTTTTTTCAAGGGAGCTGAGTCCTGTAGTCACATCAATTGTAATTGCAGGATGTATTGGGAGTGCATTTGCTGCAGAATTGGACACCATGTAAGTTTCTGAGCAAACTGACACACACATTGAGAGTTCTTGGTGCAGATCCTGTTGGTTATCTTGTTACACCAAGAGTTATTGCAATGCCATTTTTAACTCTAATGTGCTTCACTGTAGAGATGGCGTCCGGTGCCCTTTTGGCTGATAGTGATTATGGGATTGGCATAAACATAATCTTGGACCATGGGATTTAGTTAGTGCAATGATCAAGTCTTAGGTATTCGGTGGGATTATATCCATAGTTAAATGCGCTTTGCTTTGAGTTGCCTCAATAGAGACTACGAGGAACCTGCCCGGTCAGTGTAGAAAATCTGTTTACGAGCACAGATCAAGAAATGAATATTGCAGCTCCCTTCTTAACCAATGCAGCCAGAACTATTAATTAGCATCAGATTAAAATACGCTGGTTCCTCTCCATGTAAAGAGAAAAAAAAAATCCCGTCTTCTTCATCTTCTACATATCTACTTGGTAAGATACTTGAGAGAGACGATTTACTCTTATCCCACAAAATTGATCCGTGGAACTATTTGTTTTTCGTAATTTACCCCTACACTGAATCCCATCACAATTCACAAAGAAAGAGATAGAGGGTGAAATAGACAGAAAGGTATGCATACAAATCTAGTAGTACAAAATATGATTGCGGTGCTTGGGAGTTTTTGCATCCAGCCAGTACTTACTTGAAGTACTACTTGCCTAGCTTAGCTAGGTCAAACAATGACAATGCAAAGTCCAATAAGAGTCATAGCTGATGGTAACTCCCCAAACCGCCGTCGTGCTCATGAAAATGCCTTGGTTTTTTTTTTTTTTTTGCTAGCTCATGAAAGTGCCTTGCTTATTTAATCACCGTGGCGTCAAAAGCAGATGTTAAAGGGGATTACTACCCAATTCCAGAGACGCTCAGATTGACTTTGAGACGCGGATGAAACCAGTACTCATGAATCCAGAGACCAAAGTCACATTAGCAGATTGCATGCTGCTAAAAAGCTCGGCTACAAAATCTACTTTTTGTGAAATATCATGATTTTCATTCACAATTACTTGTTGAGAGAGAAAGAGCATCAGAAAGGGGAAGATGATAAGTACGATATGCCAGAAAGTGGCCACCGGATCCAAGACCAAATTGAGACCATATTTAAAAAATTTGCTGCACCATCTTTCTTGTTCATAAATAATACTTAATTATGATTAGCAGCCATGCATACATAATACTTACCTCATATGGGTACGAGACCACATCATGGATTTACTCAATAGGCAATTGAAAATGTTTGGTTTTTGGGTTTGGAAAGTGGAAAGAAAAGCGGGACTATCTTCATTCTTCTTTTGTCTCGTATTTTACTTTGATCAATAATTTTCTCATTCTTGTACGCTTCTGTGTTTGCATTCAGTAAATTCACTTGTTATTTCCACCAACGATTAGCTCAGCTCAACCTTTCGTCATCGACAAGGCAATTTGACTATTTGCTGAATTCGACTGAATGCTCATTTGACAAATTTCCTTTGTAGTTGTACATCAGCGCTCCCACAAATACTTAATTTTTTTTGCGAGCACATTTTTTCAATTAGGCCTTGTTTGGATTGCATTTTTCTGGACTTTTTGTAGAAAAATTACTGTAGCGATTTGATGTATGTGAGGTAAAAAAGTGATTAGAAAATGTGTTCACGGAAAACGTAACAATTTTTCTTTGAAAGATGGCAATCCAATTCTTTACTTAATATGCATCAAATTGCTACAATATTTTTTTATTAAAAAATCCTTAAAAATAGCAATTCGAACAAACTCTGTTAATTAACGTAAATGAATAGTCATACACCGTTCATGTTTTGACTAGGAAATTGTTTCGAGGAAATTAGTCAAATTAATTACTAGACTACCACGATTATTGTCACTTCCACTCATCACACTCCCTAGAAATTCGCTCCAGCTGTCAATCCGGGGAACCTTAGGCTTTCTTTGGAAAGCAATTTTTCAAAAAAAGAAAAAAAAAATTGTTGTGTTTTTCATGATCACATTTTTCAATTAATTTTTTACTATTTCACATGTATTGAATCGTTATAGTAATTTTTCTATAAAAAAAAATCTATAAAAATACAATCCAAACAAAGCTGGTACCAATAGTAGTTAATGATGGTCAGCTAAGACGAATACAAGCTGATTGTTACCACGAAATATGGCTCTGACGAGGGTCAGCCCTCTTCAAACATATCCGACAAATTGAATCTTTAGCGTTAAAGAAGCAACAAATTTGGTGATAAATTCAAAAACATGGTATCCTTTCACTTTTTGCTTGCATTGTCCTATTTTTGTCTCGTTCTTCTTTATCGCCGGTAAATTTATCTTATCAGCACCTTTTTTGTGGTTAAAAATTGGAGGAAAAATGATTAGAAATTGATTACCGTAATCCCCCCAGATATTACTGTTGCGGTGAGTCTGAGTCATGAAATGGCAAGGAATAATTAATGTTGAGTAGGTCTGGTACAAGACAAGAAGAATAAATAAACAAATGTCATGAGAATTCATCATGTCAGTCCCAAAAAAAGAAAAAAAAAGAAAAAGAAAGAACACTTGGGAAATGTTTACATCGAGATTGGTCAGGCGGCTGAGAGGCCCCAGACCAATCATAACTTTGGACTGCCACTCAATGGCCATTGGCTGGTAAATACTGGCAATTAATTTTTCCACTTGGAAACCATGAAATGGAGGCCACAATACGGAGACACCAATGGCAATTGAGGTGTGTAGGTGTCACTACTTTTAGCAGTAAAAATCATTGATCGAAAGAGCCTTCAATTGGGGAGGGTAAGTTCATGGCATCAAAAAGCGAGGATTGGTAGATGATGGGAGGATAAGAAGCATTTTCTTCCAAATGGAATCATATTGTTTGCCACATTGGTAGACTATCCCAAAACTCAAAAGGTCCCTCTCATTATTCCTCACAATCATACATGGTACTGCCATAAACCACCTTCGTACCCACCTCCATTTAACATTCTTCAAATTTTCACGACTGCTAATTTTCAAAATTCATCCGTTACATCAAATCATAATTTTTGTGTATTTTTTTTTTGTCGAAACGATAGATGTCCTATAACCTAATCTAACCTAGTCTAGGGGGAAGGGGAGGGGGTTCGATGTGAGTACAGACTCCATCGATGAAGGTCAATTAAGACCGCCACAAATTGTGGCAAATTTAAGGGAGGCAGGGATTGAACTCCTGACCTCCAGCATCACCTTTAATGGTAATGACCACTGGACCAAATGGCCAGTGGCTTAATAATTTTTGTGTATAGTTTGGTAGTTTTTGCTTTTATAAATAAACATGGTTACAAAGTATGTCTAAGAAATTAAAGGCCCATGTGATAATATTATAATTTGTCACACAACAAGTAATCAAGGAAAAGATTGAGTCAGTGGAACTTGTACTGGTAGACATTTTAGAACCTTTTCCAAAAGTTGAGAATATCAGTATATAGATTGCTGCAAAAAAAAAAAATTATCCCTTGGAATAAAAGGAAAAAACATCTGTATGGGAAAATAAAATTTTCTGGTCAAGCCCAAGAATTCATACTTTGCTTTTCCAATGTAGCATTGAACATCAAGATTTGGCATCAACAATCTCATGTTATAATGTCTATCTATGAAAATTTTAGAGACTTGTCTGCCTACTTTTAGACACAACAAAAGAGAAGGGGAAACAAAGAGTGGACAAAACTCTTTTTTTTTTTTTAATAAGAGGGAAGGGATGTGATTTAAAAAGTAAGAAAGAAAATTTGAATTCAAGATTTCTACTTTTTGATATTTTAATCTTAACCACTCAGAGAATGAATGGAACTTGATTATTGATACCCAAATATATTTTTCCTCTTAGATGTCTAATGCATAGCCTGTTTAGACTCATGTATACACCACAGAATAAAATTTAAAAAAGTAACAGCAAAGAATATAATTAAGGGATAATTTCAAAAACCTCTCTGGAAGTTTCCGACAGTTTCACTTGGCACTCTCAAACTTTAAAAAATCTTACTTACCTTAAACTTTTTGTATCATTTATAATCCACTTTAAAATATAATATTAAAAAATACATTTTGAGAGAGTAAATATGATATCATTCCAAATTTGCCCTTTTGTTGTTTTATTTTTTTATTACAAATAATGTGAGTACATTAATAACAAATGAAAAATAAAAATAAAAAGTATGAAGATTTATTTTGATTGGACAAAATATAGCATATTTGTATTGTTTTGAAGCTAGTGCAATGAGGTATTATTATGGTTGTAAATTATTGCAAGTTATTCTTAAGAGTATTGTAAATCATTCATAATTTTGAGCAACTTAATATTTTGTGTCCAAAGTAATGATGCAAAAACTATTAAAGAGTTTTTTCATCTTGTTATTAACTTTTTAATTTTTGTTAAAAAATAATATCGAACAATTTACAAAAAAAAAATAAAGAGGTAAATTTTGTATGTTATGACAATTAAGAAATCCCAAGAGAAGGGGCAATTTGGGATGAAATTGTATTCTTTATCCCAAAATGAAATTTTTAATATTATATTTTGAAATGGGTTTTAAATGTTACAAAAAGTTTAAAGTAGGAAAGGCAAGTGGGATGTGGGTTAATCACATTTTATCCCCTTAAAAGATACCCCATTTCTCAGTTTACCCCCTAACCTTTAATTTTGCTCACTTAACCCCCTTTAGGACAAAATTGCCCTTGCATTATTTTGACTTTTCATTTACCTTGTTTTCCTTTCTTTTATTTCTTTTTCTCTTTCTTCTTTATTTAATTCTTCCTCTTTCCCACAAAAATCTTTACCTTAATGATTGAAATTAAAAAAGAGGAATTGCAGAAATCTATCTTCTCCTTAAAAAATTAAAAAAAATATTCAAATCACTTTCCTAAAATATAATTTTTTTAGCCTTTCAATTCTTTTAATTTTGGGTTTTCCTCTTTCCTTTATAGTTTCTTATTTTATTCTCAAGAAAATATCTTAAGATGAAATTGTGACCTGATTAATAATCATCAATTGAAATTTGTGACACGTGGCATCATACAAAAAATCAAAATTAGTTTTTGATGTCTTTTAAACCTTCACCCAGAAATATGCAATTATAAACTCAAAACAAAAATTTTCGTTGAAATGGAATTTCTATTGGGAAGGATGAAAGAGAGAAGAAAGAGAAAAAGAAATAAAAGAAAGGAAAACAATTTCATCTTATGATATTTTCTTGAAAATAAAATGAGAAACTAGAAAGGAAAGAGGAAAACCCAAAATTAAAAGAATTGAAAGGCTAAAAAAATTGTATTTTAGGAAAGTGATTTGAATATTTTTTTAATCATTTAAGAAGAAAATAGATCTTTGCAATTCCTCTTTTTAAATTTCAATCATTAAGGTGAAATTTTTTGTGAGAAAGAGGAAGAATTAAATAAAGAAGAAAGAGAAAAAGAAACAAAAGAAAGGAAAAGAAGGTAAATAAAAAGTCAAAGTAATACAAGGGCAATTTTGTCCTAAAGGGGGTTAAGTGAGCAAAATTAAAGGTTAGGGGGTAAACTGAGAAATGGGGTATTCTTTAAAGGGATAAAATGTGATTAACCCGTGGGATGTTTTTAAAATTTGAGGGTATCAAGTGAAACTGTTAAAAACCTCAGGGGAGTTTTCTGAAATTATTCCTATGATTAATTCAGATCTATACATTTTGACATGTTTAGGGGATATAATGGTCATTTAATATATCTTTAGGCAAGGAAAAAGCAAGGAGGTGCGTACTGCGCATCCTGCGCAGCCTATACAGAGTTTGCGGTGCAAAAAGTCTTGTGCAGCGTATAAAAGGGAAAGCTTCAAACTGAAATCGAATAGCCCGTGGCGAGCCCTCTGTTTCAAGTTTCAACTCCGTTCCTCTTTCTCAATCTTGTTTATCTTCTTTTTCAAGCGGCTTTGTTTGGCCCTTGTTTCTTAGTCTACACACTCTAGGTGCTTTAGAAAATCTGGAAATGGCGGTGAATGCTATAGTTAAACGCAGAAGGTACTCTTCCCAAAAAGCCTACTGTTGAAATCCCAATTGCAGGAACGAAAAACAAAAAGACAACAGAGAAGGCCAATGATTGGAACTCTTTTCTACTCTGAAAAATCAGTTCTTGGTTACTGAGAATCAATTAGATTATCATTTTCAGAAAAAAAAGTTTAAGTCTTTCTTGCACTGCTGCTGCTTTTTGGCTATATGGGATTCAGCTGAGTTCAACGTTTTTTTCTCTTTCCGTGATTGATTTATATTCATGGACAGTTTTGCTGAAATTTTTGCTGGATTGCAAGTGCCAATTTTCTTGACTGATACTCCTGGTTTGGTTGATTTTTTGTGATATTGAGTGCTAAGTGGTGAGTAAATTTGGAGAAAGATTTTAAAGGTTCTTGTGGAAATTTTTGGAGTGGGGCTTGGTTGGTTGGGTAGTGAGGAGATGAGGAAGGGAGATAGTCTGCTCTTACCAACTGTGGGACCGCCAATAAAGCGGCGAGCAGGGTTGAGAAGGAAGCAAGCTGGCAGAGGATCTTACAGGGGGAGCTAGGGTTTAGGCAAGGAGAAGTTTGGGTTTTGTGTTCTGGATTTTTGTATTGCTTGGTTCATTTGCGAGAGAGCTTTAGGGTTGGTTCTTGAGAGAGAGAAGGGGGAGGGGGGACGGGCCAGGTGTCTTAGGAATTTTGCTTGAATTGGATAAAGAGATGGGGAGCAAATTACATCGAGCACTCAGGTGTCTGTGTTCAAATACTGGGTGGAACTATGCTGTTTTCTGGAAGCTCAACCATCGAGCACGAATGTAAGTCTTCTCTAGTGCTTTCGTTGTGCCAAGTGTCCTGTTGAAGGGCAATTTAGTCGTTCTTCATTGTCTTGATGATTTAGCTGAAGGAATAGATGCAGTACCTTCATTTAGTAGTTTAGTTAACTTCGCGGACTCATTGGCATGCAGTCATGGCAAATTGTTGAATTTTGTATATCAGCTAGCAGCGTAGCACGCAAAAATATTTAATTATTTTGCTTGTGGTTTAGGGTTTTCTAGGCCTTTTGGAAGGTGATCTCATGCTTTCAATCCTAGTGTAGCAGCTGGATTTTTTGGTTTTTGCATTGGTTTAATGAGAATGATGGTCTTCTCCCTGGTTGTGACTTCTAGAGCTATTTTTCTTTTTGGCTATCCTCTTTTCTGGGTTCTTGACTTTTGTTATGACCTTGAGTGTCAACATTTGATTGGAGAGTTTTTTTCCTTGCCTAAAGTTTAGATAATTTTGCAGCTATTGGTAAATTGGTATATAGTCTACCAGCAAAAAAGTTTTTGAAGTACGGGTTTTCTAGTTTTATGAGGGTGTAGAATTCAAAAATTTTTTGGTTATAAGTTATCCAAGTTCTTAACTCTTTTGCTGTCATATTGAATCTTATGCAGGATGCTGACTTGGGAGGATGCCTACTACGATGGTGAAGATTACCCCAGGAAAATGTGTCCAAGTAACTTTGTAGGTAACTTGCAGGATAGGCATTGTTCACATGATCCTCTTCAGATAGCTTTGGCAAAGATGTCTTACCATGTCTATTTCCTGGGGGAAGGGTATGAAATGTGAAAACTTGCCTTATTATTCTCGTCTTTTCTATGGAATTCTTTGGTTTTGCATGTAGAAGATGGCTGTAGTGTGACTTGGTTTGTGAGTTCAGCTTTGATTTTGGGAAAACTGTCCTGAAAATTGTTGCTTGACTTGTTTCTATTTTGCTTGCCCAATGTATTTGCAACAATAATCTGTAACAACTTTGAAATCAGAAACTTTGTTTGTTTGGTAATGGTTACGAACTCAACATTTTGAAGTTGCTGTAACTCTTACCTGCCTGCTTCCTCGAATCTGCAAGTAAAAGCAATTCTCATTGGCAGGATTGTAGGGCAGGTTGCTGTTACGGGTAAGCATCTATGGGTTTCTTCTGATCAACATGTAGCCCATCCTAGTTCCCCATATGAGGTGAGGCACATTTGTTTCATCTTTCAATGTACTTTTTTTTTTATATCACTGGATATAAAAATTTATATATTTAATTTGTCTGTCGTTATTCATTCAATATTCCTTTTTGCTTTGGTGGTTACAGCACTGTGATGGATGGCAAACTCAGTTTTCAGCTGGAATCAAGGTAAGCCATACTCACCCTCTGAGTTGATATCTACTTTTTGGATTACCTCGAGACCAACAAATTGCACGAGGAAACAGAAAAAACTATAGTAGGACAAGCTGACTACAATGTTAGTCGCTGTTTATCCTGGTTTTGTTCAGGTGGTAATGTTGAGTTACTTGACAGCCTTGCTATGATTATGTCTACAGATAATGCCTACATTACTAGCTTTTGACAATTAGTGAGTTTAATAGCAGTTCCTTATTCAGACTATGATCCCAAAAGATGTAATCACTAATATACATGTAAGTAAAAAAGTGAAAATAAACCTCAAAGCATCAAAGGGGAACAGAATGTAGGAGTTTTCCACTAGTGTAGAACATGATATGTTATGAAATTTGAACCGAGCTTGCGGTATCAGGTTACATTGTGTGCTAAGACATTTTATGAAAGGTTTTTAGTCTGAGCTTAAAACATGCATCTCAACAGTTAAAGACATGCTTTCGTGCTTAGATCGCTCTTCAGTGTGTTTCTGGGTCTCTGAAACCACTGGGACACGTGTCTTATCATATATCTCCAAAAGTGGGGGATGACGGCCTTATGCACTCTGGTAAATATGAAGTTTGAATGCTTGGCTGAAAACATGTTTTGCTAACTCTCCTCCCTGTCCACCCCCCCCCCCCCCTTTGAAGAACCCCAATCATGCAATGCAACCAACAATGAAGAAGAAAACGGGGAGTGAAAAAAATAAAGAAAGGACAGTGATCAAAAACCATCTTGAAATGGAGAAACCACTTGGATGTCAATTCAATTCAAACTCGTGAACTTTCTTCCAGCTATAAGTAGAAACATCTTGTTCAGTAGTTGTTTGTATTAGGCATCACACGTTATATCATTCCATACTTGTATTTATTAACATTAGATGTGTCCTTCATCCGTTGTTCCTTAGTTAAAGTTCTGGACTCACAGTCACAGCTATGTTGTCCACCTGACTCAGTAAATATAATCCGTCTAGCTATGGTCACAACTAAGTCCAGCTGTTATATAGAATTGGGAGTTTTTCCATTTAACTGCATTTAGTGTTATATTTGATTTAATTATCAATAAAATTCTTTTGCCCCTTTTGAGGTCCTTCCTGTTAAGTTGGTTTATTCACCTCCATAAGATTCAGCTAATTTCTCATAGTGCATGATTTGCTTTGACTGTTGTCTTCTATTTTTGGGTGTCTTGTAGACCATTGCTGTTGTTGCTGTTGTTCCCCATGGAGTTGTACAGCTTGGCTCTTTAGATAAAGTAAGATAACTTATAACTATTAACACTCGCTAATCCTTCGCAATAAATTGCACTAAATGCTCTCTAATTTCCTTAAAACTTTCTAGCAGGAAACAATAGGGTAAGATTACACATTCAAAGTCATAGGCAGTTGACTAGTGCCTTAATTAACCTTTTTTCTCTTTCCATTTGAGAGGTGCAGATTGTTGAAGACCTGACAACAGTCAACCATGTAAGAAATGTCTTTTTTGAGCTCCAAGGTTCATTGGCAGATCACACTCCTTATGCAATATCCAGCAGCATGGGGAGTTCCTGTCAGGTACACATTTCTCCATCCTGTCCATTTACTGCCATGAGTGTATATGAGTATGATTCATCTGATAGTGTTAATTCTTTGCCAGTCAGATATAACAACGACAACTTTGAGCTCAGGGATACATCATGATTGCTTACAGCAGCTAGATACGAGTTTTGACAAAGATGGGATAAAATCTTGGTGTTCTGGATATTCATCCAATGAAAAAGATGGTTATTATCCTTGTAACCTATTAATGCCTGGAGTCTATCAAAATAAAATGGTTGAAATGGTTAATAAACATGAAGGACCAGAAAACTCAGTACCAGAGTTTGATGTAGGTGAAGGTTTACGAATACCAATTTCTGGAGATGCCTGTGTGGAGCAGCTGAACCTTGAAAACTTGAGAGCAACTGGTGACATCAACCATGATTTGCAAAGCAGCGGGTTTGGTGATTTGGCTCAGAGTTCAGAAAAAAGAGTTGCTTTACATACCAATAACTTTTCTGGCAAAAATAGTCTATGTAATGTTGTTCCCTCTGCTGAGGATTCGGTCAAGGAGATGGCATATCTTCCTTCAGAAACCTTGGACTCCAAAGCTTGTAGTGATGAAAGAGGGATGTCTTGGTTCGACAATATTCAATATGCTGACATGCCTAAAGATTGTACAAATAGAATGGACATGCCTTTCAGGTTTTGTGGTGGCTACGAGCTTTATGAAGCATTGGGACCTGCTTTTCAGGAACAGCACTGCCATTTCGAATGGGACGCAGAAAAAATTGAATTTGGCATGTCCATCGAGATGTCAGAGGTGACGGGAAATAGCAGCCTGGTAAGTGCAAACTCTGGCACAGAGCATCTTCTGGATGCAGTGGTTGCAAATATTCAAAAGATTGAGAGCAGCAAAAATGAGAAGCCATGCGTTAAGTCTGAGCTACTTTTGAATCCTGAAAATATGTCAGAACCTTGTATGAGTGACATGGGCTCTATAAGTTCAGCAGGTTATTCTTTCAGTCGGGATACACTAAACAGTTTCAACTCCTCGGTTGCAAGTGGTGTTCACTATTCTAAAGGCATTTCATCAACTAGCTGCAGTAGAGGTAGTGATACTTTGGAGAGGCCACAAGAATCCACTAAGATACAGAAGAAGAGGGCCAGGCCTGGTGAGAGTTGCAGACCTAGGCCAAGGGATCGACAATTGATTCAAGATCGAATCAAGGAGTTGCGAGAGCTTGTACCTAATGGATCTAAGGTAACTTTCAAGCCTCATTATTCCTATTTATTATGCTGGTCTTTTTCCATTTTATATTTGCTGAAAATTGCTGGATTGCAAAACAGTGCAGTATTGATTCACTTCTGGAGCGAACTATCAAGCACATGATTTTCATGCAAAGCATCACCAAGCATGCAGAAAAGCTTAATAAGTGCACTGGATCAAAGGTAACATGCCTTTTATGATACTTCCTGGTATCCTATTCTTTCGATTTACCTTGTGGTTGTCATCTGTGAACAAAGATACTTAGTTAGCCATGTCTTATGTGAAGAAAATACTTTCTTTTCTTTCTTTTCAAGGGCTGGCTTATTTTCTTGAAGATCTTTTCGTATTTACTATGATTGTGGTTGTTTTTTGAGAAATGGGGGTAGGATGAGTAGGAAAAAAAGAAAAGTGATGCAGTGCATGTGAACTACGAACTTTTCTTGAATTTGTGCATGGAGTATTACATTAATTAGTTATCATCTGCCTAAGGACATTGACTTCTTTGAGTTCTTCCGAATTTTGGACCTGTGATGAAAAGAGAAATCATTGGTTTTCAAAATCTGGATGATGTTCTGCATGAAAGTATCGAATACTATACAGTGCTGGAATTCCATAAAACTTTTGATAATATGAGCTTCACCAATTGGTAATCATGTTATTCATCTGTCTCTAAGAAACAAAGATTCTTCCCGAATTGTAGTATGCTTTCCTAATTTCTTATACCATTTTCCCTTGAGTGTCTCTTGATGATGTCTGGAGGCACTCTGGATGTGGGACAAAGCTGGATATTAATGACTTGATATCATTATGCTCCTATTGATAAAGTTGCAGAACTGAGGTGCACATTCTCAATCATGGGATAGGAGTCTTTGACATGTACATGATGATAAACTGTCTGAAAGATTACCTTTTTCAGAGACTTAATGGTGATTCTCTTACGTAATTACGCCTACATAGGGAATGTTACTGATGTAAAAGTTATCTTTCAACGTTAACTGTGATGGGAACGAGTTATTTCTTCAAAAATAAATAGGTCAATTTGACTTTGATAGTCAAGGCCAATAATTACAACATGTAGACCTATAGGAGAAAGTTGATATGCTTGACTCAGCAAATGTCTAATCAGTTGATAGAGAATTTTATTAGTGATTAAATTTTTGGCACGTGTTGTGTGACGTAAAATTGGATGGACGTTTGGCTGTTCGTCATTTGCAGGGTTCTTTTTCTTTTTTTTGGAGGGAGGGGGGGGGTTGGGTTCTCAATTATGTGTAATTGGATTATCTTGTTGCATTGTTGATTTTGTAGTTGATGGAAAATGAACCAAGAATTGGAAGATCATCCAGCCATGAGCAGGGTTCAAGCTGGGCAGTGGAAGTGGGAAGCAACCTCAAAGTTTGTCCAATAATCGTGGAAAATTTAAACATGAGTGGCCAAATGCTAATAGAGGTATAGATCTGGCCATTTCTATAATCCAGCTATTAGGGACAAGGAAGGTTAAGACACAGATGGGCTTCTTTTGCTGTCATATGATAATAATTTCTTGCGATTGTTGCAGATGCTCTGTGATGAATGTTGCCATTTTCTTGAGATAGGAGAAGCCATTTGTAGCATGGGACTTATAGTTCTGAAAGGTGTTACGGAAACCTACGGTGAGAAAACATGGATGCGTTTTGTTGTTGAGGTACAAAACTTTCTGGGATGAAACAAATATTCCTTGTATCTGACTTTAACAATATTAATATATATGTTGTTCTGAGACTCCATTTCTTTCCTGATTGAAGATCTGTTAATTGATGCTTTCTGTAATTGCCCGTTTCTTTTGTTTTTACAATCTTGACGTTGTAGGGGCAGAACAACAGAAACCTGCATCGGATGGACATCCTTTGGTCACTTATGCAGTTATTGCAACCCAAGACAAAGATTTCAGATGGTAAACTCTAGGTGATACACCATTGCAAGGACCTGGTGGACAGATCAGTGTCAGAAATTCCGTATTTAACTATTTTCTGCTGCTCCTCACAGTAGTAGGGATGTTCTCAAACAGGAGAATAGCTTCCTGGTGATTGGATATTTGATTGTGTGGAGATGATACCTTGTTCTTTCCTTTTCATTCACGATGTTACTGCAGTTAATTTGTGTGTCTAGGATGGTGTGATTCCCTGTATTGCGCTCGAATTGACCAGTTCTTGGTTTTTGATTTCCTTTGTTAGTGGCTTTGTGGAATTGGAAAAAGTACAAATCAGCGTCATGGTGAGAATCAAAAGTTTACTTGTGGTCATTGTTTCCCTTTTAATTCTGCCAAAGATAATTAAAAATTTCTCTTCAGCCTAAAATCCCGTTTAAATGGAAAAAAGCATGTACCACTGTGTAAGATTGCAAGCAAGAGGTGCCACTGAGGGTTATTTTGTCTGGCTAACGCCTATCCTAGTGGAAATTTGACAAAAAAATTGGCCGACCCTTCATTAGTCTGTATGTATTCAAACAACAACGAGTGAAGTTTCGGACTATAAGTTTTCTGGCTGAAGGCGAAGAACTTTCGGTCGAAGTACTAGTCGGGAATCGGCGTGCAATTTTTACGATTGGTCCTATTACGATAATGTCGTTACAAAAAAGGAAGAAATGTCCAGCACTAGTAGTGTAGAAAATATAATTACAAAATGACAGCCAATGTCATACAAATCACACTAATACTGGATGGTGATCGTTACTACTGTGGGGAAAATGGAAATTGATTTGGCCCCGTCCAACCGAATCAACTGGGACTTTTTTTTATAATCCTACTTAAAAGGACGCAATTTTCTCTCTTGTTTCTTCATCTAAAGTCGATCAAGCAAGTGATTCGTGTCAATTTTAGGGTCAGTTATGGAGGAGGTCCTCCATGATTTAGCCAAAGAAGTTAGAGAATTTCAAGAAACATGAGCTGGAGTTTAAAGGACTGGACTCTGGCACCGAAAACTGTTCATACACCAGCCTCAAGATCTGCCTACAGCATCACCTGCAACCCGGTCAAGAATATTATTGAATTTAAGGTCCCTGTGAATGATTGATCTCAGAGGCCTGGAATTTGGAAGACGCAAAGAGATTGTTGATGAAATCCGTGAAGCTGCGGAAACTCGGGGCTTCTTTCAAATGATCAATTTCCATGATGGCCCCCTCCACACTTACCTTACTTCAAGCGCTGACTCTGACAGCAGATAGCATCGGCCATTTGAGAGCAATCTATGTACGCCATAAGTGCAAGTTAAGTCGCATTATTTGATCCGTATTTGCAAACTAGGGAAAATTGCAGAAACCTCCCCTGAAACTACTGACAGTTGCACTGAGCTCCCCTCTAAGTTCTGAAATGGCAGATAGCACCCCTCAACAGGAACATTAAGTTGCAAAATCAGTCCAGGCAGCTTCAATTCCCATTAAAAAATTAGCTGTACAAGTGAGATAAAAAATTTGTTCCAAATTTGCCCTGATGTTGGTTGACAAGTAGTATTAACAAGGGAGGGGCTTTTTCATTAAGCACAAGGAAGTTCAGGGGGTATAAATGCAACAACATGCTTCCAGATGATGACCTGCAACAACTTCATTTGCTGAGAAACCAACGGCTACTTAACGGCTAATTGATGTAACTAAGGCACTAGCTTATAAACGATGGTTAGTAGCAAAATGAATACCAGAATCTGGACTCATGTATGCAGCAGCAATTTTCCAGCTCAAAACACAGCTTGCTTGATACTCAGTTTGGCAGTTTCAAGTCATATTGCAGAAATCAGAAAATGGCTTCTTCCAGCCACAGGAGAACATCATGGAACTCTCCTACATCCTTCACAATACAAAACAAATATTGCTGGTGCAATAGAAAGGCAACATTGAAGATTTCTGAGTCTGAAAACAACCCCAACAAATTATACTTTTTTTGTGCAAAATGCAAGTACTTCCAGTGGTATGAGGGTCCAGAAGAAGAAGAGGTTAACAATAGAAACTATGACACCAATTCAGTGCTACAATCGCACCTACAACAACAAAGGTCTATGGCTGTTAGAAGGGAAATGCCAATTGTTCTGACAAGTGCAGTGGCTATACTTTTCATCATCAATCTCATACTTGTTGCTGTTTATGTTTTCATCCATATTGTGAAGTCAATA
Source organism: Coffea eugenioides (assembly GCF_003713205.1). Taxonomy (NCBI): domain Eukaryota; kingdom Viridiplantae; phylum Streptophyta; class Magnoliopsida; order Gentianales; family Rubiaceae; genus Coffea; species Coffea eugenioides. The sequence goes on along the minus strand of NC_040035.1, from coordinate 47,894,613 downwards.
GGCTGATGCTATCCAGAATGTACATTAGTGATGAAGTAGATATAGCTGCAGTTCGAATTTATATGTAAGACATAGGAGAGGAACAAGTTCCCTTCATCATGTATGCAGCAGCGTTTGTAGTTTACAATATAAATGGAAGCCAGAGTTCTGTTTATATCTACTGTCATCAATACAAAATCACTTGTTACCAACAATACAAAACAAAACAGTCACAGAAGCATACTTGTATTACAAGATTAATGCATTAATACAACAAGTCTGATCAGAATTCAGTAATTTGAAGTACTACAAAAGTGAAACACAACAGGCAAGTAATAGCAGAGCATGACTGAGCAATCCACAAAAAGTTCAAAACACCATCTGAACCATTAAATCACTTAGAACAGATGGTGAGGATTGCAATGTCATGAGAGGCAGAAACATGTCTAAAACTGCCACAGTAGAGTACAAAATAGCTCTGTTATGTACATAATTAATGGCATACTACTGAATTGATACTTTCAGCAGTAAGCATTCACTTGCCAAAACTATAGAGATAATATCAGAATTGCATACTAAAACTGCTATTGTTGCTAACATTTGTTGAGTGCAGTGTTGTAGCTGCATTGATGGATTCAGATGCAGGTGTAGCAACTTGAAATGTAGCAATTTGCTGATGACCAGCTTGTTCCACAATTTGAGTGATCTGAGCAGTATTTGAGTAGTTTCTCTTGCTGCTCCCTCCAGCAGATGCTCCAGTATTGCTTAAAGGTCTTCCTCTCTGTACAATCACACGTGTTGAACATTACACTCAAGCATTTTATTAAAGCATATCATAAAATGCACTCATTCAATTGCACCTTTTTCTTTGAAGTGGTTGCTGTGCTCTGATTCTGCACATGCACATTCACAGTTGCAGGTGCAGGTTGAGTTGAAGGAGAATGATTGCTGCCTTGGTTTGAGTATACAACTGGAACATTGCCAGAGACATGATCCTAGCAGTAAACATTGACAAGTAATATTAGTTTCGACAAGGCATGTGCTATAAATGTTACAATCAGAAGCTTAAATAAGTTAAAAAATCTTACCCAAAGAGTTGCTCCTAACAGGCCCGTGTTTGCAGTCCCTCTTCCTGGTTTGCCTCTTCTATAGCTCTGTTGTTAAGGAACAAGCTAATTGTAAGTAATGAATTGATATAAAATAATCACATTCAGTAGCAATTTCAGCACATATAACACTTGCTGGCCAGTAGTTCTATTGCCATTCTTCTTATTCTGGACAGGTGCTCCTTGACATGACCTCTTGTTGTGACCAAAAGAGCCACAGTTTCCACACTTGATGCAACAAAGTCTTTTTGGTTGTGACGCAGACTGTCCTTCATCATGTTCCCTTCTCCTTTTAGTCTTTGGTCTACCTGGAGCTCTTCTTAATGGAGGAGGTAGGACTGTTACAGGTGTAACATATGGCATAGGTGGCCACATTTTCTCATCAGGAATTGGATGAATCATACTTGAATATGTCTTTAAGTACTTATCTCTTGAGAACCAATGCTCACAGTAGGATTCCAGCTTTTCTCTCTTGTAGATAATCCCTAGTGCAGCATGTTTACAAGGAAGGCCTGAAATTTGAAATGCTCCACAATCACAAGTTTTAGCTGATAAATTGACTATGTAGGACCTGTTCATATCCCCCACTTCGAATACATCAGTAGAAGCCATAGTGAGTTCACATTGTCTTGATGCTTGTCCTATTTTTTGTAGTTTACCAAGCATCTTTGGTGTGATGGCAGTGGTGAGCATGCACCCTTTCTGATATCGCTTATGCATTTTCTTCATGAACTTCTTCCTCAACCCATCAACAAGTGTCAAGATAGGCTTCCCTCTTAGCTCACCTATCCATGCATTGAAGGACTCAGTGCAGTTATTTGTGACATGATCACATTTTAGTCCAGTATTGAAAGTATATATGCACCATGTTGTTTTAGGAATTTTGTCCAAGTATTTCCATGCTTCTATGTTTAACTCCTTTATGCTAGCCATGGCTTCATTATGTCCTGCAACATCAAAGCTTTTTGCTGCTCTCCAGAACAAGTTACTAAGCAGAATACCAGGAAATTGAGCTTTAAAATTACTGCAGATATGCCTACAGCAATGTCTTCCACTAGCAACATGCACTCTCTCTTCATAAGCTATATTCAAGCCCTGAAATGATCACCAAAACATGCAAACAAGTTACACTAAAAAATACAGAATCATTGACAAGTACATAACTATTCCAGAATCTGGATGCATAACAGAATCAGAATAATGTTCAAGGCCTGTTGTGAAGCTCACCTTTTGCCTGTCACTCATGAAGGTTAGAGGACCATGAAAACCATTTTCTGAAGTAAATGGCCCAAAAAACTCCTCAAAGTAATGAAAAAACCAACTCCAGGTTTCTTTATTTTCAGCTTCAGCCACAGCAAATGCAATAGGAAAAATGCTATTGTTAGCATCTAATGTGACTGCTGTGAGAAGCACACCACCATAAGCACCTTTTAAAAAACATCCATCAAAACCAACAAAAGGTCTACAGCCTTCAACAAATCCACTTCTTTGAGCTTTGAAACTAATAAACATTCTGAGAAATCTAGGCTCAACAAGAAGAGTAGGCCTATCATAATGTATTTTGCAGATACTTTGTGGGTTGTATTTCCTGATCAGCTCTGCATACTTTGGCAATTTGGCGTACGATTCAATGTGATTGCCTTCAATCTCATTTCTTGCTTTAGTTAGTGCTCTATACATCTGCCATTTGCTTGGATGCACACCATACTTAATCATCTCAGCTTCTACCCCTTTGGTGGACATGTTGGGGTGAATTCTCATGACTGGAACTAGTTTCTTGGCAATCCAGTCAGCTGTAGCTTCTGTGTTCTTCCTGTCCATCACACATGTGTGTTCACCTTGATAAGTCTTAATCATAAAGGTCATGGAATCTAAAACTGGTGATGCATGGATTCTCCATTTGCACCCTTCAACACCACAAACAGCAGTGACTCTGCTCTTCTCATTCTTCAGTCTCATAATTGGAAATCCTTTCTGAATTACATAGTCCTTTAAAGCTGCTCTAAATGCATCGACATTAGTAAATAGTTGACCTTTCTTAAACTCTATCTCTACTTTTGGGTTGTACGTCCACAGTTTTGATTTCAAAGCTTGTTGAACAGGGTCAGTTTCTTCTTCATTTTCAGAATAAGGAACTAAGGCACCCTCCTCATTGTCATCAAAATCAGAAAATGACATTTCAGATTCACCACTATCGCTATGAACATCTAAATCTTTCTCATTGTCACTATCCATGTTGCGCAGCCAGCTTGAATCAGAGCTGGAATCACTATATTCACCCTCAGAATCATCAATGGCAACAACACATACCTTGTCCTTTCCTTTTTCTCTTAAGTTCAAATCAGTGTTATGACCATTTTCATTTATCTGATTAGCTTTATAAGATGGAATAACATCCATATCCTGCACATGCACATTAATCATTCTTCCAGACTTATGCATTTCAAACATTTCACGTACACTATCATCATCTGTAATATCAAACATACGATCTGTCTTAGGAATCTGACACCTCATATGTATTAACTTATTCAGATGCCCAGGGACTTCACCGAACACCTTCTCAGCAACATCAAATAGTAGATTAAGGTAACAGTAACCAATTGGATCGATATTTGGATTTCTCACTTGTTTCTCCTCATAGTGAACAACCATATCATAAGTAGAAAAAAGAGCCATCCTAGGTTTCAAAAGTGACAGAAACTTAGCAATGTAAGTAGAAAATAGCAGACAACTGTATCTAGTTTAGACACTTATGTCTACACTGATGACTAGTCATGAACTCAAGACTATTGTAGCATTCACTGAGTTGATACAAGTCTTAAAAGATCGAAAAATAGATCATGATCAAAACATCCATTGATAAACATGTCTAAAATAACATGAATAGCAGAGTACAACAGCTCGTCTAAAACCAGCTACAATATCATCATATTTGGCATTGATCATTACTGACAATAACATCACATTTGTTTGTGATCATTAGTAACACATTCAACTCATGATGGAACAACAAACATGCATTCACTGCACTCAGTATTCAAAAACATGATCATACAAGAGCTAAAGTACAAATTTATTTACCTACTCCACTTCAGTTCTTGCAAATTAACTGCAGTTGATGCTCAAAATTGGTTCCTAGCTCACGGTCACATATGCTGTTTATCTCTCACGGACAATCAGCCTCCTATGAACTAAGCCAGAGTTCCAATTTTCTTCTCTTATGTTTCCTTCTCTCAATGGTCAGAATTTTATCTGCAAGGCACACTCTCTTATGCTGCAAGTAGGCAGCTTGTCACCTCAAGAGCAACTTGTAACAAATTGGCGCCAATTCATGGCGCCATCTTCCTCAGCAATTGCCGCCCTGTTCTTGCCTCTAAAACTAGCCTCACACTAAAGCATACCCTTAATCAAAGCTGGACGGAGACTGCAACTTGAGTTAGTTAGTTAGTTAGTTAATTAAGAAGTTAATTAACTAATTAGATAATTAGTTAAGCATCTAAAGTTAATTAGTTATTTATGTCAACAGATAATTAGTTAATTAATTAATTAGATTATTAGATTATTTAGTTATTTAGTTAAACTATGCATAAATAGTTAATTTAGTGTAAACTACAATTATCAAAATGACAAACGTTTTACTAGGTTTAAGTCATCACATTCTTTGGTAAAATTAAATTTTAGTGAGGGTATTTTAGTAAATTGACCATGAAGAATGTATTAAATTGTGTCCGTCTTTTTTTAGGGAGGTGATTGCTATTTTAAACTTCATAGGGGAGGTCAATGCTATTACCATAAAACTCAGGGGAGGTTTCTGCAATTATCCCTTGCAAACTATGTAGGCTAGTCAAGTCGCATTGTTGATCTACACTTTGTTTAAACATACAAAACAGTTCTATGAAAAAATGATCTATCAGATAGTTTAAGATCGACCACATCACATTTGGGCTCGACCCCTAATTTCTTGTCTGTAGAAAGTGCAAGCATTCATAGCCTCGTTATGTCCACACATGTAGAACAACACTGCTTCTAACTTCCCCTGGCTCTTGAGGTCTATGCTTCTGTGTTCCATCATCATCACGCGTTTGACTGCCACAAAATTTGAAGATTTAAATTTGCACTAAACCATCGATCAAGACTGAGATTTAAAGCCTTTTGAAGGCCTGGTTTTATCATCTGAGCAGGTCATGTTTTCATCCTGCCAACGCTCTAAATTAGCAGCTACAGAATCACTGTTTCAGATTTCGAATCCAAATTAGACTTTCTTTTGCAGATTTTAGCATTAGCAGCTTAAGCAAGAAGTTCACATGTAGTGCCTTACTGAGTCTTGTTCAATTTTAACCATAGCATTAGTTCCTTACTCTTTCAGTAGAAAAAAAAAAAAAAATCCACATTCTACAAGTACAGAGTTCATCACCGCTGGCGAAATTTAGAACTGGAAGCAGGGCATGCATGCAGCACTTTCATCTAGCTTGTCAGCAATCAACATCACAGATCACTGGCTGCTAAATATTGATCAAAGCTTGAATAGTGCCAGAGTTGAAGTCCGGTGCCTCACATTTTTCTGGTATGCAGTAGTGTATTCCATGTTACTAACTTCCCCGTATAAAGGTGGGTTGGTTTCGGACAGAAGCTCCTTTATTGGTCCGTATGGCTTAAACAGATGACTGGAACTGGGGAAGAAGAAGCATGCTGTTGATACTCTTGAACCAACACACCTAGCCAATACTCTGTGCTCTGCACTCTTGAACTTGTCATTGGTAATAAGCTGTGGAAAACACAGCATTGAAAAACAAATTAGTTGGAATGCTAATAAGTTGATAAAAACGAGTTTCTTCTATAAATACCTGCATCAGATCCCCAATATTTGCAAGTAGAGCTCCTGGAACTGGGAGCACATTGACCCACTGATCTTGATGAAACACTTGGAGACCACCTTTGTCATCCTGCACTACAATAGTCAAAAATGTCGTATCCGAGTGCTTTAATAGGCCTAAGGTCAGGTTTGGCTCAGGGCAGGGTGGGTAATAGAGGCAAGACAGGTGCTCGCTTTCCATACATTCAATTCTTGCCAGATGATCGCTGCTTAGTCCTAAAGCCTCTGATAACAATTCAGATAACACATCCCTCAACTTGATCATATGCTTCATGTACTCAGAGACTTCCTTTCTGCAATGGAAGTTATATGAGAGATTCAGGATAAGGAAGCTCAAGCATGTACATATCCTGTTATTGTGCATCTTTAAAGTACGTTTGCTGACTAAAGAAATACTCTAAAAGCAAAATAGCCCGGTTAAAAAAGGATTTCTCGGCCCTGATCAGTAGACTGGAAAGCTAAAATGTGCGCAGGAAAAGTGCCACACCTTCATCATTTCACTTGATTGTTTGGCATCAACTTGGTTATATGATCTCGTCAAAAAGGAAAAAAAAAAAAAAAAGGTCCTAGTATAACGAGGGTTATATATTTGGTCCACACTCCACAGTAGAGTGTGACCCAGCTGAACATTTTTCTCCTGACCTGGAAAGATGAAGGTTCTATTGAACGTAAATGAACAAATAAAGATAACTGCAACAAGATATTTTACAATGCGGAGTACTAGAGCTACAAGAAGGTAGTCGACAAGAGTCTGTCTGCCAATAATAGAAGTACTGAACAAGAAATTTTAAGGAAAGCTTTTTACCTACCTGCAAACGAGGGGTAAAGCTTGAGAGTCCACAACACCATCCGGGAAATTGAAACCCAGAGCATCCCTCCAAGAGGCAACATGGTTTTCCTGAAAAGTTCCGTTGATGGTATAGAACCTGACGCTTTGGCGTCCATCTGCAGAATACAAATGCAGCTTGTCCTCTTTAGGTTGCTCGTGGAAGCGTCGAGTGGCTTCAAGTATCCCATCCATTACGCTGATGGGAACTCCATGACTCGTTATTCTGAAAAAACCCCAGGTCTCTGCTGCTCTACGAATCTCGTCCACGGCCTCCTTTCTTCTAGCACCGTCAGTTTCAATCCCTTGAAGATCAACGCACGGGATCTGCAGCAGCCCATCATTAATTCCATTAACATTGTTAACAGTACTAGTTGATAGCAGACTCTGCTGGGCTGCTGCAGCCGGGGATTGAATGAAGAACTTGGGAATCCTGGTCACACCAGAATCCACCAGCCCTTTCACGCCACCTCTGCTTTCTTCAAAAGCTTTCACTTCTTGAGCCCAGTCATGTCGAAGACTATCATCATCCTTGTTAATATGATGTTCCATGTTTCTTCTGCAAGATAATACAATTGCTTCTCTTTCTCTATCTCAGGCCAGTATACCAGTACTTGCCAGAATAGTATTAGTATATACAAATATGCTACACGCAGCTGCTGCGATGCTGAGGTACAGCCACCGCGCCACCATTTTATTAATTGAGACATGGCGGTCCAGAAGCAACTCTTTTCGGATCGGCCTTCATAAATTTAGAGGTTACCACTACTTTCTTTCCTTTTTCTTATTACTAATTGCCAGCTGCTACCGACTGACAAGCAACCTGCTCCTACCTACGGCCTTGATTTTTTTTTTTTTTTTTAAATATATAATATGCCTTGCAGCCTTGGTATGTTAAGACGTACATGGATTTGCTTGGATAGTAATTTATTTGTCAAATTTTATTTATTTGCATAATTAATATATTTTTTAATTATCTTTTTTTTTACATATATTATATTAAAAAAAATAAAAAATAAAAAGACTCTCCGAAGTAGCACACCTGACCTGGTATAAGAATGGGCGATGGGCCCATTGAACAATTTCCTTTGGCCCAAAACTATGGAACAGAGAAATCTTTTTCCATCAAGAACTAACAGTCCAAATATCTGACCCACGTAATCACCAGATATGGCCTGCGGCGAACACAGCCCAAACCATGTAATCTCGTCCCCGCTTTAGTCGGCCTCCCCTCCGTCTCTCTGTTTAGTGTACCTCCTTTCCTTCCCTGCCGCGACTACGAGTGGAGACTGGTGCACTTTTTCCTCCTCCTAAGTCCTAACACAATCTGATCTGGTGGCTGGAGTACCACTTCTTTAATAATTTAACTGCACCGTTCGCCGCATAAAATGGGGAGTTCGGTGGTCGGTGGCTTACTGCCTATACATCCCATTCCTGTTCTGTAGCTTTGCGTTTTACTATCTATCAATACCAGCATTTGCCTATGGCTAAGAATCAGACACTCAAGCGCTTCCTTACCAACATAGGCACGTGAAAATTCAGCTCTTGTTAGCTTTCACTTAACTACTTCTGTATCACCTGTTTTTAGGTTTCCAAGCTTGTTTGGGCAAATGCCCTTTATCTGTATTTATCTTTTGATGAAGGCTTCTTTTTTTGAGTGCAGATTTTAGTATCGGATTGTTAAGGAAGCGAGAGTACCAGAAATTTGTATATAACGTTGTTAATCGATGCCAGTCACAATGGTCCAAGTCTGAAAAGGTGGAAAGGGATGATGTTTTCAAAGATTCTAAGGGCGGGCCAGAAGCACAGGTTCCTTTGAAAACTAATAATGTTAATTACCCAGATTATGAACCTCGTTTTAGCAAATACACCTCAGATGAAGATGATTTCGTTACGAATACTAATAACAAGTGGAAGCTTGAACTTGCTTGGCTCACTAAAACTCTTGAACCTGCACTTCAGCTCTGTAGATGGGCTTTGCCAACAGGTTTTATTTTTTAATTTTAATTTACTTCTTTTCTTTTCTTTTTTAACTTTTGTTCATTGATATTTCTTGTAATGTTTGATAGATGCTTTGAAAGCTACGCCATTCTGCAAAATGGCGAATTACGACTGTATTTGACTTATTCCTAGGCTGAATGATAGCTTGATTCATTTTGCTTCCAAGTGTATGTGTTACCCTGTCACAGAATTCAGCTTTCCCTGGCCTAAAGTTAGATACTGTTTGGTTGGGACTTGGGAAGTATGTGTTTTGTTGTCAGCTTTCAGTTTTGGAACCACAAATTTCAACATTATGCTCCTTTTTTTATTTTCTTTTTCTTTTTCTGTGAGTAGATTAAAAATAGAAAAAGAACAGAAAAAAAATATTCTACCTATGGAAATGGTTTTTTACGTTAATAAAATCATCATCTTTATGGTTAAGAAGAGCTTGTTGTGGAATCTTTGAGTGCTTACCTTTTTAGACTAATTTGATACTGATATCGCAGCCTCTGGAAACGGGGATAGAGTCCCTCCTACGAATAGGTCCTTTGCAGAGATTATTGCCAGCATCCAAAGGAGTAAGATTGGACTTCAGGATTGGAGTCTCAGTGATCTTACTATAGGATTGTATCTCATATATCTTCAGCAAGCATCAACAAATAAAGTTGAGGATGTCAAGGGCGAGCAAATCTCCTCAGAATCAATAGTAATGATCAAAAGTCTTAAACTTTTACAGTTATCTGTCGTCATAAAGTTACGCTGAGAAATAATGGATTTGAAGAGATTTTCCTTTCTTTTTGTTTCTGTTATGTTTTTCAAATTCTTATTACCTTAGTGTTCCTTATTTTAGGTTCATGATCTCATATACCACATGGAACTAGCAAAAGGAGCCTACAAGGATAACCCTAGCATTCTAGCGAAGATTAGCATGCTCAGAGAAAGCAATGTTGTAAAATTTGTGAAGAACTCTGGTGTCTTGAGGCCTGGGTATTACATAGGTGTTGATATGAAAAGGAAAAATGTAATTCTTGGCATACGTGGAACTCACACCGTGTATGACCTCATTACCGACATTATTACTTCAAGCCATGAAGAAATTACATTTGAGGGCTATTCAACACACTTTGGGACGGCTGAGGCTGCTCGATGGTTTCTTCGGCATGAGTTGGGAACCATAAGGAAGTGTCTGCAGGAACATGAGGTGCTGCATTTTCACATCTTCTATGGCACATTTGTCTTTATCTTATGTTTTATGTGCTTTTGTAACTCTACTTGGGGGACTGATTTATCTACAGGGATTTAGGTTAAGGCTTATTGGTCATTCTCTAGGGGCTGCAACAGCTTCTTTGCTGGCGATAATGCTTCGCAAACAGTCAATTAAGGAGCTTGGTTTTGATCCTCAAATTGTTTCAGCCGTTGGGTTTGCTACTCCACCTTGTGTCTCAAAGGAACTGGCTGAAAGTTGCTCCAACTATGTTACAACAGTTATGATGCAGGTTATCAACAAAATTCTGCTTTCGTGTTCACTTTTCACTAGATTTTGCACCTGGACATGCTTCTTGTTGATTTTTCTATTTGTGTCACATTTTGGTTGCTTCTAATATCCTTTTTTCCATCACAGGATGATATCATCCCAAGGTTAAGTGTCTCTTCTTTAACAAGATTGAGAAATGAAATTCTTCAAACTGATTGGTGAGAGAATAACCCATTGGGACCTCATATAACTCTTGAAGAGTCCTATATTGGCTCAGTTGTTGAAAATTCTATTCTCAAATATCTGTTTATGCGTACGTGTGCGCGCACTATTTGGTCATTTTTCTTATCTATAATATTAGTTAATGAGAAATTCTGCGCTTTTTTGTGATGTTTTGTCATTGAAATTCTTAATGTTTTCTTGACAGGGTGACTGTTTTTGAGAAGGAAGACTGGAAAAGAATAGTAGAACTTGTTACAAATGCAAAGCAGGTTGTGTCTTCTGTGCAGGATGTCGCTCGGAAGTTGGCTGATTATGCCAAGTTGAGAGGGCAGACTAAATTTTCTGGTATGTTTCTCTTGACAAGGGTGCATGAAATGCCTAGATATAAAAATTTGATCTACTACACTAAGAGGGTAGTATTGCTGCTTTTCCTGTCAAGTTTGGAGAAGTTAGAATATTGGCAGTGCGAATTCTGGTTCCAATCGTCTGTTAAAACTAATTGCAACTTCTTGACATTCCAATAATTTGCTTGTCAGGACACTTTGGATTAGATATTGAGGTAATGACGTTTCTAGCATGTAAGGGCAACCGTGACTTTGAAAATTATGATGGGTTACAGAATGCGATCCAATTTACTATCTGCAGGTATATGAAACAGGAAAACTATTGGGACACCATCTAGAATGGACTAATTTACTCTTGCAGGAAGCCCTGAATTTACTTGTGATATTTCAAAGTAATTGAAAAAGAAGACTGGACATATCAAGAATAATTTTGCTCTCACAGGAAGCCCTAAATTTACTCATGATATTTCAAAATAATTGAAAAAGGAGACTGGACATATCAAGAAGGTTGACTGATATGTACTTCTTTGCTATCCCAAATGTGGGTTTTTGTGTGTGACTGATGGTTTTCTCATCAAAGCATGTGTTCCTCATTATGGAATTCACGTAAGGGTTGTATGTTCCAGGACATGCAGAATTTGACAAATGTTTGAAATTATAATGGCTATTACTTGTGTGTGGTGTGAGATCTTGTCAAAGGGACTATTTTTGGTTACGAAGTCTTGTTGATAATTTACAAAAACTGTGCAGAAATCCCTCCCAGAAGGGAAGGGCTAATGGGGGGCCCTAGCATTTCTTCGACTTCAATTTCAGCTGATCCAGCTAAAACTCTTTCTGAGGAAGAAATATCGTGCTCAATGCCCGAGGAATTATATGTACCTGGCACCCTTTACTATTTGAAGAGGAATGTTGTCTGTCAAAGGAATGGCAAAAGTGAGGAATTTTTTACGCTGTGGAAGAGGAATCCTGGTGAACATTTGCGGAAGATACTGCTCTCAAGCAATTTAATTTCAGACCATAAATGTGATAGCCATATTTATGCCTTGAGAGATGTACTCAAAGGTTTGCCTGGGTCACATGATGACAGGCTTTTCCAATGAATAAAATTTTGGTTCGTCGGTAAAGCTGTACAGAAGTTATTTTTGGTCCGAGGGATCAATTTTGAATATTTTCAGTTTCACTCACCTGTAATGTCGAATTAGTGCAGTTTCACTTTATCGAATAAAAGTAAAATGTTTTATAGCGAAAACTTTGATCAAATCTGCAGCAGGGAAAGAGACCTTGGTCGAAGAGGGAACTTATTCTGACGCTCAAACGGGCTTAATTCTCTCTTGACCTTTTTCTAACAGAAGTTAGAAATTCGGCTTTTATAAACTTAATTCCCTGAAGAAACCTCAAAAGCCAGCTCAAACGGGCTTAATTAGGTGTTGCTTCTTTTCAATTCTCCACTCAAAAGCATAAGTTTCCCTCGAATAATCCAAAAAAATCAGGGAGCGACAGGCAGAAGACACTGAACAAGTTTGTTCCCAGTTAATTTTGAGTTTTACTTTCATAAAATATGTTGTTCCAATGCTTTGTTGTCTAGCCTGAGAGTGCAATCAACTCAAGTTGAAGTCGAGTAGTTACTCAAGTTAAAAAATTTGAACTTGAACTCGAACTCGTTGAACTCTTGAAAATTGAGCTTGATTTTGTTTTGCATTACTCAACCTCGAGCTCATCGAATACAGTCAGAACTTAATTTAAGCTGAATCCGATATAATTGAACCTAATTGAGTTTAAGAAATATGAATTTATGTGTTATATAACTTTAAATAAGGGACAAAATAGGCATTTCATACTAATAGATAAAAAATTAAAAAAAACTCATATATGTGTTGGCTCATTAAGTAGCTCGAGATCGAATTCAAATTTGATCAACATGACTTCGAGCTTGAACTTTAACCGAACAATTCGGCGAGTTGCTCGATCAATCTCAACTCGTTTACAACCCCAGCTGGGCTAGTTGGGCGAGGGGCTCGACCCTGGATTAGGGCCTAAGAATGTACAGGTCCATGCCTGCGAAAAATAGAACCAAGTACCTGGGTCCATTAGTTTCTACTACTATTAAACTCGTCGGGTTTATGAATCTCAGATAAAGTAGACTGCACTTGTCCAAAAGTAGACGTCAGAAAACGGAGCAGTTGACATAAAAATGAGCATTGCTTTTCTGCATTGTGAAATACTGTAGTAGTAGTACAATATTTTAGCACTCTCAGACCGGTTGGGCTTTTCAAAACATTGCCAGCCCATATATGCATATAAAAATTAGTGCAGTCCCTTTCCGGTACAAGGTCAAACAAAAGTTCATGTGCTCCAAAAAGTGCTATTCTTTGGAAGCATTAACGCTTAATGCTCTCGTGTGTCACAGACACAATTCTCATAAACATTTACTTACCACAAGAAAAGTGAACATAGCTATAAAATCCTGCTTTTGGTGGGGCTCTACTGTTCGAGTGTGTCTCTCCTACACTTCACCCCAACTTTAAATACTAATATTTCGTTTTCCGTATTGATTTATTAATTAAAAAAAATGAAGCAGCTAATATTCAAGTACTCAGCCCGCTACAAAAAGAAAATGAGTAACACTCCCCTGTTTGGATTGCATTTTTCTAGATTTTTTTGTAGAAAAATTACTGTAGCGATTTGATATATGTGAGGTAAAAAGGTATTGAAAAATATGTTCACGGAAAACGTAGCAATTTTTCTTTGCTGTCCAAAAGATTCGCACCCATCATAACGAAATTTTTGCAATATAACAAGCTAACTTCAAAGATCCACATTTTCGTATTGATATCTTTTTGTTGTCACTCTAAATCCATCGTCGATCAAGAAAAACCAACTTAACAGAAATTAAAGGCTCCCCGTCTCCTTTTGAAGTGAAACAAACCGATAGGCAGTTTGTGACAAAAATTTCTGAGGTACGCGGCAATCTGTTGGTCAAATGACGCCTAAATGTTTGAAGTTTGAAGGAGATGCCCCTCTTAAATCTTGGAGACAGTAATGGTAGACGGTAGGGTTGGATTATTCTTCATTCCAGGTAATGTGCACTCTGCTAAATAACGTGTCACTAGATTTCTCAATAACTTCATACAGATTCCAGCCCAAGTCATTCATGAGAAAAAGAACAAAAACATCCCTCTCATTGTCTTCACTAATCAAGATGACCTCTGCGTTGTGCTCTCTTCTGAGTTCTTAATCCTAGAAATTAATTCAATCCCCATTTCATGGTTTGGACTTTGAATAAGTGCCTCCTCTTCAAACTACAACGCAACTTGATGGAAAATATCAGTGGAGTGTAGATCACACACAGTGTGGACAATGAGTAAAAGTAAACAAGAAGGGTTTAGTCTTGAAAAGGAAGCTTTCTACAATTGTCTCTCGAGCATCTAGCACTAGGTACCGGTGGCATTTCCTCACTAGAAATTCTTTTTGTCCAAATCGAAACTGATGATTCAACTTGAAATGGGGTATTGTTCACGAGCTGCATTGTCAAATTATTTCTTTAATCTCGGTGTAACTTCGAGGAGAGAATTTACTCCGTGTTTTAAGACTTGGAATTTTTGAATGCTTAAAATATCAATTATGTATGAGATAAGTAATTAATGAGGCCCCTCCCCCCTCCCCCCCTTCCTTTCGTTTTGTTTTTAAAGGCTTTTAAATAAAATCTTAATTAGTAGTTGTAGCATTAAGTATGCCTTCTAAGAGTACTGGATGTATGGCATAATGACAACATGATTATGTGTAAATTTAGTCAAGAAAGTCTTGTACCTTAATCAAATAATGAGTAGGTTCCATCTCTCGTGTTGTTATTGTTTTTTTTTTTTTTCCTTTTATTTCTAGATTGAGAGAACAAAATTTAAAGAACAGATAGAATATAGTACAATTTTAGTCTTGAAGCCTGAATGCAATTGATCTGGGCAATCATCCTTACACGTGCAATGGCCCCATGAGCAACCTCTTTGTCTGCTTGACCAGTCCATGTCCGCATCATTCTCCAACACCTTAACTTCTCCATTCAAACAAACATGACTTTGATAGCTCCTCCAAACTTGACAAAAAAATATTCTTCTTTTTTTTTTATTTATTTTTTGTGCCAAAGATATTAATTTGTATTAATGTTGTGAACTGGCTATTATTCCAAGATAGATATGGAGGAAGCAAACTCTGCTATGGTCATCTTCGATTAATTTACCTAACTGGCCGGGAGGGACACATTCCAAATGATTCATGCAGTAAATTAAACCCGTGTCTTTGTTAAGAGCACGGATTGCCTTCTTTAAAAGCGTGTTTGTAAATGAGGATATCCGAAACCTGCATATATAGTCAGCAATGACAGACAAAATATATCGCGAAGACCATTTATTTTGAGGAAAGAATTGATCAAAGATCGAATGATACAAATTTAGAAGAAACTTCAAAGGCAACCCTTCTCTTTTTTTCTTTTCTTTTCTTTTGGGGGTTCTTTTCTTTTCTTTTTTTATTATTCAACCTCCGAAGAGATAAAAAGCTAGAATTAATGCATGAAGTTTTTGAGCACATTAATTTATGTTAAACCTGCCATGTATTAGCTGGTAGAAAAATGTCAACTTAAAGCTCCGAGGAGCATATACAACGTTAGAAAATCACCCCAAGTTCTTAGGGGCTGGCTAATAAATCATTCAACTGCCGACTTGAATTTCACCTCAGTCACCAAAAGCTAAGCAAAAAAAAAAAAAAAAAAAAAAAAATTGTTCTGTTTTAAATCTACAAGGCATTTATCATCTGAATGCATTTCTTTCCTAAAAAAAAGGAAGAGAAAATTCAAGAGTACAATATTTTTAAGAATAAAATAGAAAACATGAGTCATGTCTTAGCAGCGAGAAGAACCGGAAGCAGAAGAAACGTAGGAGGGAGCGCGAATGAGCCAAACAGTCGAGTCCAAGTCATAGACCCGTATTTCGTCGTCTTGTGGTGGCGCCGGTGGATGACGTGGATGGATGGTCCGAAGTTTGTGGGGTCTGCCCAAGAGTACGGACCCACACAATTAACATTACGACTTGAGGTCTTTTCTTTGTCCTTCCTTTCTTATCTTTGATTGGTTAATGCATGGAAATAGAAAAATGGTTTTTCAAATTAATAGGGCCACTCGTGCGGCAAGTCAGCGTCAAATCCTTTCTCGCTTTTATACCTTAATTCCCTTTTTTTTTTCGCCCTCTCTCTTTAAAAAAAAAAAAATGTCGTTTTGCGTCCTTCAAACTTGATAAATAAATAACTGTTGAATGTTTTATTTTATGTGCAAGATTATAGTATTATAACTGGAGTGGGGCCGTCCACGGTGCAACCCCTATGGACCTTAAAGCCAGTTTCCATTTGACCTTTTGTCCTCTCCATTTTTTTTTTTTGCAATTTGCGCAAGGAAATTGTGAGAAATGGTCCTTCCTTTAAGTATTTGGATTACAAGATTTTTTAAAAAAATTTGTTTTACTTGCATCATACACATAATTTTGAATCACCTTTTTATTTTACATACATCATATCACAAAAAGTGCTACATTAATTATCTCAAATCTATCTAGATTTATATCCACATGCATTCGATTTCTTCTGAAATTTGATACTCCATAGTTAAATTTATTTCCGAATGGATTTACATTTAGCTATGTTTTTTTAGAGGGTTTAGAATTTTGCAAAATCGAGTTTTGTGGAAATGTATATTTGGAGATGGTAAATTTGTCACACCATCCAAAGACTGCTCATGATGTCTGTTTACAGCTTAAAGAGCATATAATATCGCTCTAATTAAAGGGGCATTTAAGAGGCTAATCATAAATTCTTCCCGAATGAAAGATTAATCCGCTTGTGAACCGAATGACATGCAATATTTCCTCAGTCGTGATTATGAAAATTATAGCATTACTATTACAGATTGACGGTCAAGTTATACATAACTGAAAGATTTTATATACTGCTTTGAATCTTGAAAAACTAGTTTTTAATATATATATATATAGTGACAAAAATTCAAAAACATAGAACTCTAAATTGTCTTCTTCTTTCCTTGCTTTCATGGAAACGCAGTATCTCGATAAAATTTGTCGCAATTTTTCAGTTCAATAATCTGTAGCCACAGTGATTTCTTTTCTCTTCCCCAAAGGAATAAAATGTTGATAGTACTATTGCATGCCAAGCTTCTCAAGTGAAAGTGTGACGAATGCGTACGAAAAATATGTTAATCCAATATAAAAACACAAATTTTTAGGATACAAAGATCATCCAACTCACACGGGTATGCGTCCACGTATACATAAAAACGTACAAGTATATACAAGCCAATTTAAGGGCTTGCTTTGCTGAGATGCAAAAGTCTGCAAATAGTAGCAAAACAATAGCGTACTGCCTCTCATACGGGAGGCAATGCCAATAGGAATACATAACATGATTCTCTATGCAGTTTCGAAAAGCTGAAACAAATCGATAAAAACATGCACGGCTTTGATTACCAGGAACTGAACTGATCAAAAAACTTTCTGGTGGAAAAAAGATGGAATCAAATACCAACAGGATCCTCTTGTCGACTTAATAATACCTGCGGTGATGAGTTGGTGGATCGTACGAACGGGAACGTGCTCAGCATTTGAACCAGGTTCTGACTGATCAAAAGTAAAAAAAAAAAAAAAAAAAGAGTTCATGATTGACGGTCAAGTTATGGTGGTGCAGTGGTGGCGTGTGGGGCATGGCGCTATATTGGCCGGTTGTGTACGTATGGGTCGCTTCGCCATTATTGACTGTTAATGTTCTTGGAAGTTGGAATACATGCATGATTATGAGTCTTGTTCGTCGATGTTACTCCCGTCCTCTCAACTAGGGGTGCAAACGAGTCGAGCTCGAGTCGAGCTTTGGCTAATCGAGCCGAGCTCGAGTTAATTTTGTGAAGCTCGAACTCGAGCTCGAGCTCGACGAACTCAAAATATCAAGCTCGAGCTCGAGATCGAGTCAAATTCGAGTCGAGCTCGAGCTTAAAAAATTAAAAAAAATAATTATTATTATTTTATTTTTAAAAAATAAAAAATAATTTTTTTAAAAAAATGAATAAAACAATAATCGAGCCGAGTTGGAATACATGCATGATTATGAGTCTTGTTCGTCGATGTTACTCCCGTCCTCTCAACTAGGGGTGCAAACGAGCCGAGCTCGAGTCGAGCTTTGGCTAATCGAGCCGAGCTCGAGTTAATTTTGTGAAGCTCGAACTCGAGCTCGAGCTCGACGAGCTCAAAATATCAAGCTCGAGCTCGAGCTCGAGTCAAATTCGAGTCGAGCTCGAGCTTAAAAAATAAAAAAAAATAATTATTATTATTTTATTTTTAAAAAATAAAAAATAATTTTTTTTTAAAATGAATAAAACAATAATTTTTTTAACAAATAATAAATATATTAGGGATATATATGTAATTTTACTATTAAAATAAAAAATAAAAAATAAAAAAAAATATATAATTGAGCTCGCGAGCCAACGAGCTTAATATTTTTGAACTCGAGCTCGAGCTCGAGATCGATTTAATTAGCTCGAGCTCGACTCGAACTCGATATTGACGAGCTCGAGTCGAGCTCGTATTCGAGCCGCTCGCGATCGGCTCGCGAGCAGCTCGATTCGCGAAACACCCCTACTCTCAACGACAACTCTCTCCATTGCTATACCTGTTTTGCTTACGCACAGGGAATTTGAAGCCAATCATGCATGATTAAAAAGCATAATTCTGTTTTCCAAGTGTTGTCATTTCCATAAATTACTATATATGGTACTAATCTAGAACGATTGGATTGTGGATTAGACTAGCTAGCATATATATTATATATATATATAAATGCAGTACATTCATCAAAACCAAAATTAGTTCTTCAAGTCATATATTTAAGTATTTGCAAAACAACTACCGCGCGCGGTAATCATTATTGTGCAACTTTCTTACTTTTAAGTTGAAGAACAACGAACGTAAAAGTCATGTACGTAGTAACAAAATAAGGATTAGATGGTTAAAATAACATACTTCAAGTTGGTAGGCTGTTAATTTGTTGATTTGACCTCTCACAAACTCTACGGGAGACTCCTGAAATACGCACGCCTATAAAGTTGGCTTATTTTCTTCGTAATTAGTGGAGAATGACAGTTGTCCTTTCTATTCTTATTATTATAGATATCGTATAATGTGTATTCATTATTGTTGCAAGAAACACAAAATAGACGTCTGGCATATATAATATATACACAAAAAGACGGCTTCGACCGCAGGACCTCCAACCAACTGTGTATTAATGGATTGAAGGTGAAAAGGAACGGGGTGAAAAAAAATGTGCAAGTAGAGAATTTTATGGAAGAGGCAGAATCATAAACGGCGGATAAGAAAGAAAGATCCCATCTTATCAATCATAAAGCTAGCAGGTTCACAAGAGAACAAAAGTTGAATCACGAAGAAAGTGGCTTTAAATTAAGTGGGGGGGAAAAAAAGGGGCAGTGAAAGAGTGGTTTTTGTTTTTATATATTTTTTTATTTTTCCAGATTTCTAAGATGTGTTCAAAAGTTTGAACAGGGAGCCTAAATAGATAAGTGTTTTTTGGTGGTCTTTAACTAAATTAGTTGAATCGGCCTTACATTATTGCCTAAAGTAGATTATTATAATGATGCAATTAGTTAACATGCCTTGTTGTTGTCTGCGAGAGCTCCCTTCCCTTCCCATGCTAAAGTGGCCAACAAGTACACATGACTGATCGCCATTCCCCATAGCAGGCTTGGCTTTATAATGGCTGCCAGGGAGGGTGATCTTTGCGGATGATGCCATGCACCACATTCCTGTTTACTTGTACTACTGCTACGTCCACAACCTACGCCTTTCCATCCATTATTACTTATTTGCCGCGCCGCCTTGTCTTCGCTCTTCAGTCTTCACCACCAGAAGCCAGAAGCCTGATGACCTTCTTGGAACACGTAGAGTCGCAGGAACGTCCAATTATCGCAACCCGCGTGCCTAGAGGAAGTTAAAAAAGTTGTACAAGTGCCCCGAAAATTATTTGGCCATCCAATTCAGAGAGGAGCAAGTAATTGTGGATTTTCCAAAACTGTGCCAGTAGAGCGAGCAGGCCCTTTTTTTTTTTTTTTTGGCTTCCTCCAATTCTACAATGAGGACAGAATGAAACTCCATCCCAAGAAACAAAAACAGAAATATTGGTCCAACCCTGAACCCCCTCTGTGTCGCTGAATTGTTTTGTTCGGAAATTTTTGTTTTCAAATACCTTCGTGGCTATATTTTTTGACCCCAAAACAAAACAAAACAAAACAAAAATTGAATTAATGCCTAGTGGTAATATAAAAAAAAAAAAAAAAAAAACACACCCGTTGCCCAACTGAGCTTTCGTCTTCGATGGGTTAACAAGATGTGGGACTCGGCCCAATGGCCCGTCAGATGAAGGACAAATGTTATAGTTGGGGAGTCATTATTATTAGGGTTGGGCGTGGGGCCGGATAACGTATTTGGGCAAGGTCTACATGTTGGTGCTTATTTGTGACAGAAGGAAGTGACTGAAAGTGATTAAAAACTTAGTGTAGTATATAATAGGGATTAGTTAATGGTAATGACACAATATTGCTCGACAAGCTGTAACCTCCAAGCCATAAACAAAACAGTCTAAAGAAAGGGGAAACCCCTTTTCTCTCCAATGTAATATTATAAATCTAAACATGTATGCTTATAACCCCTCTACTCGGTCAGGTGGTTCTATTCCAGCCAGTGTCACTATCTTTTGTTTCATTCCACTGCAGAATATGCTCCTTTTTCTAACCATTAAATCTTCCATCTTCTCCTGATTTTATCTCCCGCTGCAATTGTTTTTCAAATTCCATGTGCTTTATGCTTTTTAGCTATAAATACATGTGAGCCACAATCATATTTATGCACATTTCTTGCAGCAATTTGTTGGAATCAAACAATAAAGATTGCATATCTGCACTTTGCATCTCTTATTTATACTCACACATGTTTAATGGTCAATTCTGTTTTTACATCCACCATGCTCCTTAGGCATCAGCAGGAATGATTGACCACGTATATATATATATGTATATGTTAAATGTAATCTCACCCCCCCCCCCCCAAAAAAAATACTGGGATCGGAGGAGCACTGAATGATATGGTAAGAAGGATTCCACTAATTATCATTCTCTTTAATTGCTAATTCTTCATGTTTATTCCAACAATCTGACTTATTTTGGCCAAAACAAAAGTGCAATACTATCTCTATTTGTCTTTGAATGGTAAAAATATGGTGAGTCTTTATCATACTATTCCAGGTTGAAGAAAACAAGAAATGTATCTAGACTACCATTAAAGTTCCAGTCTGAACTTATAAGACTTCCACCAATTTGACCTAGCCCTCCAAGATTCCTGAAAGAATGGCCAGATAGTTTGCATAATATCTTGTGGAAACCATGTTTAATTAAATGCGTAATAAATTGGAGACCTAGCCCACAAAAGAGCATATTGACTTCTAATACAAGTTCTAAGTAAATTCTACCAGGTACACTTGGAAAGATATTCTCACATTGTGACACAAAGAAAACTCATTTCTCACCCAAGAGCTGTGCCTGCAAGATAAGGAAAAGATGAGATATCCACGAGGTCCAATTTGATCCATTTTACCTTGTGGAAGATCAGAATGCTGTTTGCGTCTGCCTTTGGAATTTCTCTCCAGGAGTTTTGAGTTTGAGAAACACCGTTAGCTTGACCAAAAAGTCTAGGAGTTTGACATTAATAATCATTATTACATCGCCTCATATATATATGTCATACATTTATCTTCTTGCGGCTATAACATGGCTGTTAAAGGATCATCAAATTGCTGAATCTTATAAATTATGGCCGCAGATAAAAATGGCTCAAACGGACTGACAACTTTGTTGTATCTGGTCTGAAACCCCAGTCGACTGCAAAAAAAAAAAAAAGGTCTCTTGCTCTGAAATTCCATCTGTGCAATGCTATGCTTCACCAAACTGCCATCATATGTCGGTGGAAAATGAATGAGAAATGATAAAAAGAAGGATATTAATCTTTTTACTTAATTACCCAAACACAATCAAGATAGATGAATCTCATTGGAACAGCAATGGGAGCAACCAGTATTGTGTCAAATCAAATCAACCAAATCTGGTTTTCTCGAATATTATAGTATTATACACTTCCATATCAATGTAAAACAAATTTACATTACGAAATCTAACCACCGAATTAATAAAAGAACAAAATAAGAGGGAGCTGAATAAGATCCAATCATCGATCTAGGAAATAGAAACATGATTTGTTTCATGCTAGGTCTTTTGTCCTTTAAGGATGTTGAATGGAATCTCAAACGAGGGTATAAAATTGGGATGAGGGATGAAGAGCTGTTCTCTAATGGAAAAAAATAATGAAAACTGTAGCCCAATAAGGGAACCACATATAATTAAGAATTCAATAGTTTAGCATCCCCTCTCTCCTCCTGTGGTGTTTATAAAGACTGTGATTATGCTTGCACTGGGCTGTCATTAGAGCACACAAATCCATCATCACCAAATAAAACACAGTAATTAAGATCATCTCTCTCAAGATGACAGGCTCTGGTTCTCCTTGTGGTGCCTGCAAGTTCTTGAGAAGAAAATGCGTGAGGGGCTGTGTGTTTGCTCCTTACTTCTGTCATGAACAAGGGGCAGCCCATTTTGCAGCCATTCACAAGGTTTTTGGTGCTAGCAACGTTTCAAAACTTCTTGCTCATTTACCTGTAAGCGATCGTTGCGAAGCAGCCGTGACAATCTCCTACGAAGCCCAGGCTAGGCTTCAGGACCCCATTTACGGCTGTGTCTCACATATCTTTGCCCTCCAGCAGCAGGTTCTTTAATTGCTACTTGAAAATTTTGGAACCTGAACTAAGAACAATCAATTTAACCCCAATTGAGGTTAATTACTAAGTTTGTTTGGAAATGTTTTGCTTCAATTATGCAGGTTGTCAATTTACAAGCCCAACTGGCTTTTCTCAGGGAACAAGCAGCTCAATGTCTTGCTAATGGCTATAGCAACACTGCCGCAAACCCTAATGAGATTAAGTCCGAAGGGAAGTGCCTGTCTTATTCACAAGATGTTCAAAGTTGGTTTCAACCAGAAAATTCAGGCACCATTCCTCATTTCGATTCCAATTTTGTCCCGAAAAACGGGGAAATGTCGCATTTCCAGAGGGGCATAATGAGTCAGACCTCTCTGGGGAGCTATGAATATCCTGTTAATCTCCCGGGAGAGAACATCTCTACAGGTTCTCAATCAATGGACTCGCTTGATCACATGCAAACACCTGAAGACGAGCAATGGGGATTCCCAGATCATGACATGGAAGATCTCCAGTCAGTAGCCTTCAGATACATCCAACATTCATGAGATTTCAGGGGTACTAGATTGTAGCTATATATATATATCATCAGGGGGTTGAAGATAACTACTATGAACATGCATTTTGCTGCCATGAATGATCAGTTAGAAACCCTAGAAGATGTTATTTTCATCAGGAAACCTGTAAGTCACCCTATGATTGTTTGCTAGCTAATATCTTTTTGTAGCTCTGGATAACTTATATGATTGTATACTACTACTTTTTTTACATTACTAAAGTATGTTCGTGCAACCTAGCTAAATCAGCTTTCCCAAAAAACTTAGCTACTTAAACCTATATTTAGGACCTAATCAAAACAGTACTAAAACAGTGGTTATGTATATATAACTTTCCCATTATGAGCCTATGTTGGTCTTATATGTGAACTTTCTGCCACCTCTTAAAGTTATGCATAAACTTTGAGCACCCCTTATCCTCAGAAGACACTCTCGAGTGTGTTTCAATTTTTCCGTCTTTGTTTTTTCCCTTTTGTTCTTCATTGTTCTTTCTAGAAAAATAAAAAACTGATTTTATGTTCGCTGTGGATCTTTTCTCCCACTAATTAAGTTCATTTTTCCATCAAATGATTCACTGGAGCAACTTAATCATTATAGGCAATAAGATTTAGGCCTAGGTTATTAATTACAGCAGAGTAGACTTGATGATATCTTGGAAGAGCATGTCAAACATCTCATCATTCCAAGAATCTGACTATCTAGAATACTGAGCTATGAGCAATCCCGAGGACATTAAATATGTATTATTGGTCTGCAATATGACAATTAGTCTAGGTCGAGGTCCGGTGGTAAACCTAACATCATTCATCATGCAGTCTTTCACCTTTTATATTCATTGTTGGATGGTTTGCTTGAATCTTTACAAAGTCCGAGGACCAGTACTTTTGCAGGTTGAATCAGAAAAAGGTATTATGCGATACTTGATCTTTCAACTCTTGAACTTTGTTAGGTTTTATGTGTAAGTTTAGGTCAAAATATGAAAGCAGCTTACCTGTTTGGCAGCAAACCTGCTTCTGATCTTTTCAATATAATAGTAGTTAGACTTAAAAGTTGGAATAAACAATAGCAGACTGGTTCTATTAGACCTGCTTCCTTAGGGATTTCAAGTCTGGAAGCTTCACATAAAAGGTGATCACAGGTGTCATTTGCTTGAGTCAGCCTGTCTATAACCTTAAGAAGTTGGAAGTATAAACAATGGAGAGTTTATTAGATTCTACAGCATAGAGAACGTTGGTTTAAAAGGATATAGTTGGTAAAAATAATTAAAGAAAACGGAGAGGTGTCATATAGCCCGAACACGTACAATTGAAAAAGTTTTATTGTTTTCCTTTTCCAAAGGATCGGAAATTGCATTGCATCTCATGGTCGCTTGTTGAGATGAATCTCAGCAGAAAGAAGAAGGTAACAATTGGCTTGAAGTTTGTAAAAAGAACGCTGAATCTATTGTATGCTGGTCCCGGCTATATGGTAGTTCATGATTTAAGTTTGTAAGCATCTCATCATCTCATGTTGGAAAAGGTTTTTGGCGTTAAGCTTGCCTTTCCAGTGTTCTATTCCTCTAAACTTCTGCACGACATTACTTGACGTATATGATAACTGTCTTTCCTTTTCCTATTTGAGGAGCTGCACAAGCTAAGTTGGGTGTATGCTCCGGTGAATGAGCTCGAAAACATTCAGTGGAAATGAATGAGCTGAATATATTTGGAGATGTTACAATCGGTAAAAGTTGGAAAGATTATCTGACATTCATTTAATTGTTCAATTTATTTGCTTTAGAGCTGTAAACGCCAGGAGAAATTTTTTGAAGTGAACAATCATGGTTTTTTTTTTTTTTCTTGTTGGTTGTAAGAGTCGGAAGGTGGCGGCGGAGGAGCAGATGCAGTTAATGGTTTAAGTAGTGCTAGGCTGCTAGCTGTTAAAAAAACAAATGCCTTACAAATTTCTGCATCATTTAGCCCCTTCTAATCCTATAGCAAGTTTTGCAGTTTGCAACTGCTTGACTGTTCCTTGAAAGATGTCCCTCAAGCTGCATGAAGGCCTTTGCATGACTATCTGATTGATTATTAGCAGTTTAAACACACAGAGGCCATTGCTCTGATCTGTTTGACATTACAACGCATCTAATCAATTACACATAGAGGGGCATTGTTCTGCAATCTCACTCTCGACTTTACGGCGTCGCTGAATTTTGGTCTGCTAGAGAGATTGCTGATCCTTGTCATGAAAAGCAACGTATAACGATTTATCAAAAAAAAAAAAAAAAGGAAAAAGAAAGTAGAAGAACAGAAACGTATATAATAGCCAAGAAAATGATCTACAAGCATGTCCTTGCACAGACACCCTCATCATGCTCATATATAAGCCAAGATACATTTCCGGACTTGAAACAGTGATTCTTGTTTTGCGGCCACTCACTCGGGAAACAGCAAAAAATAAACAAAAGAACGAATCTTTCCACCATTAAGTCTAAAAGTTAGTCAATTTCCATATTGCTTAGGCCCAGAGAATATTGACCTATGTTCAAAAGTGAGGACAGACAATTATCAGGAGTTAATTAAATTCCCTGGTAGTGGTGTGGAATGGAGGTTTAATGAAGCCCATTTATATTTGAAAATTCAGTGAGGATTTTCGTTTTCGTCGCATGTTGTTAATTTTGCAAACTTGAAAATTGCTTAGCTGATAATTAACTTCATTCATCAGTTTCTAATTTCGCGGTGCAACAGCTCATCAATCTCAAGTTTGGGACTCTTTCCACAATTGATCCTCCGCTCTCTTCTATCTATAAATACTAGTAATTAAGAGAGAAACTTACAGATGCTTCGCAGCAGAATAGTCTCCCATATATTCGGTTGAAATAATTAGCCATTTCGTTAATTGACTGAACCCTTTTTGCGTCAGCTGAAAATGTTCAATCCGCGAACACGATGCCACGCTCCATATGAGATAACAGTTGGTTTCAAGTATCCCAAAGGATGATATAGTTTCCCACGCTCCATATATATATATTTTTTAAGTAGTGACCGAGGCGGAAGAAGAAATGAACTTAAAAGAAGAGTCGTGAGGGTTGTTACTTCAGAAACTGCAGGGCGGAATCGATAATTTTGATAAACTTCAAGGGTGGTCGGAGCAACTCATCTGAAATTTTATACTAATAATGAATGACAAAGGGGAATTGGGAAAAAAAAGAAAAGAAGGAAGTTACTGTCAACTTTTCTTTCTACTTTCTACTGCTTTCTAAGACATTAATGGCCTGTGGCGTGTGGCAGCTTCCCAGAGAAAGGAGGAGGGAGGGGAAATGATAAATGGTGAGCCCATATCCAGATGTGGTCTTGTCAAGGCGTGCGGCTTTAGTAAACGATGCCGGCCATGGCCCAAAATCAAAAAATATGATTGCCCCCAAGCTCTCTCTCTTTTCTCTTTGTCTGTGTTTTTTTTTTCCCTTGGCAGGGAGGAAAATTATGCACGTACTAGCTTATAACAAGACCAAAAGTACATAGATATCAGTCACGTGTTTGAACTTTGAACCTTAAACTCCGCTGCTACTTAGTAGTAGTAGCCAGTAGGAATGAAAAGCTGATGAACCGAATGAATTCTGATTTGGGTTTTGTGAATCTTAGAATCCATCCTATGTCAGAGCAGAAACAAATGCAGTCGTAACAAACATGGGGGTACTTCAAACTAATTAAATACTCTTGGGTTGGTCCCCCCCAGCCCGCCAAAAAAGAAAATAATAATAGTACTGATAACTCAAGGATTGTCAGTGGAGAATTACGGCGCGTGTAGATCACATCAACTGACAAATTAATTATATGGGCCATTACTTTCAAAGAAGAGCGATGGATGGCTCCATTTGATTTTGGGCCGTCTTCTGTCTCGAGTGCGGACGGACTGCATCTCCTCCACGTCCACCAAACTTCTTCTTTTTGTCGGCTTTCCTTCAGTCAAAAATTGAACACGGAAAACAGCAGTCAGTTTTTTTTCTACGGTTTCCTTCAGTCAATTTTTGTTGTTATACATTTTTTTTTAATACATTTTTGTTGTTATACATTATTGATTGCTATTGGTATTGGGGGGGTGGCTCAATTCCTTATCAAAAGAAACTCACCTCCCAAGATCCTTTCTGAAATCAAATGGCAACCTCAACAACTTTGTTGACTTGCTCCTTTGCCCGTCCAACAAAGTTGTTTTTTTGACTAAGGTGGGTTTGGACCCATCTTACCTTTTTTCCAGTGGGTCGGTCATCCCCAGCGCTTTTTAACATGGCTTAAGTTAAACTCCCATAAAATAATAATGCTAAGTTGGAGGCCTGGCCCAGAATTCCGAGATTTCCACATGGAATATTGAACTTTTGGTTTCCTGGTAACGGAGCCTTGTACGACATGACTTCTGACTAGGCAATTGGGTTGATTGATGAGCAATTTTTTTCGTCGGTCTCGTCTTAATTATTATTATTATTTATTATTATTATTAACGCCGAAATGGAGGTTTGAAAGAGGTTACGCCGCGCTTGACCATCGTCCCAATAGCTATGGGCTCGTTGGATTAGAGCTCATTTTATGTTGGATGATGATAATTAGGCTCTTATTAGTACAGTATTATGAGAAGAATTTATTTAAACCGTGAGGACAGAACAGAAGTTGCACAAAACTGCTAATACTCATGATGTAACCTCGTGCAGTCAATCAAGGGGACACTTTGTCTGTCAATTTGAGAACAGGGTTCTATGACGCAGGTACTAATAGTATTATTGTTAACATTAGTACTTATGTTAGGTAAACCTACTAATTAGAACAATAGGTATAATTTAACCCCCTGCTCGAGTGGGGACCTTTTCAACTTAATTACTCTTCCCAAACGTGTGCTTGCCCTCAAGAACAATAATGACAGCCTTCACCTCTTCCTCCCAAATCCCCCCATTCGACCAAGATGACTGTACCACCACCGTCGGAACAAATTCTACTTATAATCCGGAAATTGAAGTCTGAAAATTTTATTTCGTTTCTTAAAACTAACTGAAGTCTTAAAACTCAAATCTAAACTCTGAAATCCGATATCTAATTCGTTAAATTTCTGAGTTCTTAAGTATTAAATCGAAGGCATTTGAATGTGTATCACTTTAAGTAATAAATGAATAGTTTATCGTTTTATTTTTATAGTGACACTTAATTAATTCATATGTTCTGTTTTTTGTTATGAAACGCGCATATGAACGTATTAAAATGTGGGTAACAATAGTCTACTCCTACCAATTAAGCCGCTTGGGTTGACTGTTTCCATGATCTACTAGTATATGGAACGGGTAGCTAATTCTACTCGTAAAACCTCTCATTGATTGAAGAACTGACACAAATTTTATGCCACTGCTCATTGAAATTAACTTGGAACAGCGCCATCATTGGAAATGCCAATTAATTAATTGGTCAGTTTCGCAGAGCATCGTTGAGGAAAGCAAATCTTGATGACATTAGAAACAAGGTTAACATCGGGGCTGGCATCATTACACGTGTTCCCTGATTCATCAGATGCTGTCAAATTTGTCGGGATCACTGAAGTTTCTGTCAACGGGACCTTTTGCGACTACGAGTAAGGACTCAGCTTTTACGGTGTCCTGTTATTCCCCAGTACAGTGAGTGGAGTACACAACCAATCAATCATCCTATGTTGAGAAAGCTCTTTCAGAAACTGACAGAAGAGGGTTCAAACCTGCATCAATAGTTAATACGCTTTGGTACCAGATTAAAAGTTTGCAAAATTTGCTTACGCTACGTATTTTGTTTTATCCATCTTGATCAGAGGACATCATCTAAGTACTAACAATTTAAAGAGACACTACTGTCTAGTTCACAAATGTCCAAGATACTGGAGAACATGTCAAAATTCATTATTCTTGTTCATGGGTAAATGCAGCATTTTCTTGCTAATGCGATTAAACTAGCTATCTGGATAGGGCCCAAAAGTCAACACAGTAAGAGGATTTGAGTTCCCTGGATTCGAGACTTGACACAGATAACTAGGGTTCATCTCAAAGTCGTTGCACTTTATATTTGGTTTAAGGGGAAAAAAATAAAAACCTAAAGAAAAAAAAAATGCCTATTTGAGGCTAAGTAAATTAACTATACTGCTGCCACAAACTTCATTTCTAATCTCTCTATGTACATAATTTGAAGCCATAGAAAATCAATCTCTGATATCATGGATGGATGATGATGACTCAGTTTTTCATCATCCTAAGAGCCAGTGCTTGAAGTTCCCCCAGGTCGGTTTGTGAAGGCCTTTTCCTGGCATATGCCTGGAAGGAAATGTCATCTAAGCCTCTCATCATTTCTTGCACTCCAATTCCATCGCTGCTGGGGTCAATGGACTCAAGCGAGCAAATTGAGCTCTGGGGCGAGATGGAGTTTGCATAAGTTGGATAAGTCTGAAATGAACCCATTGCAGCCATGTTATTTGGCCAGTGATTCTCCGCACTTCTTGATGAGTCAATCATGGTTTGCGCCAGCTGAGCTCTGGCTTGCATCAGTTGAGCTTGCAAGTATGCCACCTGACAAACATAAAAAAGGCGGCAACAAGGCTCGTCTTCAGTTCTAAATAGTCGTACAGTTAAATATTTGAACTCCCATTGAAGAGTTGGAAAATATATATTTTAAAAGTCGCTAGGACTTCAAAAGCTTCAAAATGGAACAATCAAGAGAATAACAAAGTCCATGAAGGACAACAATTGATTGGGTTGGAAAACAGGATCAGTGCCAACTTGTGATGACCCTCCACGTCTCCCTCCCCAAATGGGAGGGGGAAAAAGAAAAGAAAGTTCAGGCGCAAAAGTAACTTTCACTGTCATGCAACAACTAGCTGTAGAAGGAGAAGGGAATCGGTACCATACCTGTTGCTGCAAGGCGAAAATATGAGCAACACAGCCATAAACAGGATCTCTGATCCTTGCTTGAGCTTCATAAGCTATAGTTACAACAGCCTCACAGCGATCAGGCACTGGGACATGCAATAACAACTTGGATACATTACTAGCACCAAATACCTTGTGAATTGCAGCAAATCTAGCAGGGCCTTGCTCTGAGCAGAAGTAAGGTGCAAAAATGCAATCCGCGGCACATTTCCTCCTGAGAAATTTGCATGCACCACACGGAGAACCAGTACTATTTGCCATCTTCTCTTCAATTATTAAAAGAGAGACTTTTGGCTTTGGGTACCTCTTTTTTCTTTTTCTTTTCTTTAAAAGAAAGAAAAAAATTTATGGGCGTGCAGATATATAGAAAGAATACTACCCTTTTTTTTTTTTTTTTTTGTGGCGCACGGGCACACTAGAAAATGGTGCAAATGCAGGGACTTCTCTTGTTTTAGGGAGTGCCTGCTTGTTTGGACGGATGGATGGGTAGGGTTGAAGAAGTGGGGTGTGGTTTGGAGATGGAGGGTCTTATAAGGGGGCAGTACGGGGGACATGGAAGGTCTGTATGCCGGGTTCGAAGGGGACATCTCTTAATGGCTTATGCAATACGGGCATAATATTTTAAAGCCTCTAGTCGAGCTTGAGAGTTGAGACTTGGACAAGTTTTATAACTCGATCGATTTGTGATTCACATAAGAAATTCGCGAATGAATTCGATACATTTTCTATAGTGATTGTTCTTTCGACACCGCTGGTCTGCTACCACCAGAGTTCTTGTTTGCTTTCGAGCCTCAACTTTCATAAAGAATTGAATCCAGATCCAAAATCACTCGTTTTATAGTATATTATTTCCCCGCCGAACGCCGCACCTGGGAACTGCTGCAACTATTTCTTTATATATTATATACTAGTACTACCACTGTTTCTTTATCGCCTGTTTTCTATCGTGTCCAGAAGCAAAAATGGACTGGTTTTACTTGCACCGGCAACTTAATTAGACTTAAGCGCCAAGCAGCGGTTAGTGAAAACCAGGCATCACTTTTAGCAGGAGTACATAATTAATATTGTTAACAATAATGGAGAACCTTTTAATAAACCACTAATTGATAATAATAATTAATTGACCAAACAGGAAAAGATGGCATTAGTTTAGATGCCTTCTGTCTTGATGAAGTGGGTGGCAACGTCCAGAGAAGAGAACCATAGAAAATTAATTATACCAGCGCTTGCATTTTCTCTTTCTCACATTTTTGTGTAGTGCCTGGTACTGTTCCCCATTTAAGAATGGGAATGGTCCGAATGGCTAATGGATGGCTTCGTCCTCATGGAATTTGATTATAATATTGGTACTCGTGTTGATGAGATAGGGTAACCACTAACCATTAAAGGTCACCTGTGACTCTTTTCGCAACGGATCTTCTGTATCACACCCTGTCTCACATCCTGTCCCACTCCTTAAAATCTCGCCAAGTGTCTCTTAATAAATCAAACCCTCAAACAACTCAACTCAGACCATATTAAGTTAATTAATCGATTAACCGGACAAAGAAATTTAATCTCTTTAACCAATATAACCAAAACCAAGAAAAATAAAAACTCTTTAACCAAAATGGTAATTTTTCAACGGAAAAAACCCTAAAATATTAAAAAACCTCTGTCCGAGTTCATCATCTTCACCATTCAGCTTTGACGAAATATTCGCGGATAAAACTTCGAAGCTCTTCCCAAAGGTCCTCTGTCCTCTTCATCATCTCTTCCCATGAGAAATAACTTTTTTACGAGGATGAGATAAAGCTTCGAAGCTCTTCCCAAAGGTAAGAAACAAATATTTAGTTTTAGTGTAAATTTGTACTGGGTAATGGGTACTTCCGCTTCCGAAGTTTTGTTTGAGCATGCGATTTAATTTTGCTACCTCCAGAATTTGAACGGTTCCGGTAATCTTTGCAACTTTTTTTTTAAAAAATAATTTGCTTTCAGGGCATTTTCTTTCTAGCTACGCAGGCCAATTTGATGTAATTTGCTAAGCTTAGGCACTTAATCTAGTTTTCAACTTCAAATCGGTATAGATACACACCGTTGAATTAGTTTTGCTATATCCTCAACTGCATGTGTGTAGTAGTAAGAAATTGGTTATATTCTCTAGTGTCTCTGTTTTAGTGTTTTGGAACTTAGGTGTAGATGATGAAACTAGAGGGTAACAAGTTTGCCTTTATCTTTTGCTGATTAAGGGAATTTTTCTTCTAATTTGCAGCTTCCACTCCAAATGTTTCATCTGTTAAATTTTCTGAAAATTCGGTATGTACTGGACGAAGCTCACCAGCTGTTCGATCAAATGCCTAAGAGGAAGATGAATCAAACTATAAGGTAAAAGTCTGACTTGGTTGAGCCCATATTTATTAGGAGGGTGTTTTGCGTTTTATACGTTTGATTTTGTTTATTAGGACTACCTGTAGGCTTGTAATTAGTAGTTAGAAAATATGTTAAAGTTTGCATGATGGTTACTTTTTTGTGCTGGCACATGCGATCCTTGTCTCCCTTCTACTCTTTCGTGTCGCAATTTTATTTGATGCATTTGATAATTAGTCCATGAGTTGAAATTTTTATCAAATGCTGATTCATAATCTTAGATTAGTCGTAGTATTATTGATCAACAATGAAGGGATGGTCTTTGATTCATAATCTTGATTAGTCGTAGTAGTATTATTGGTCAACCTGCTGGTTTCATTTGGGAAATCTATCTCTGTCTTTGGCAGATGAGATCATCTAAAACCTGATAAGGCCTAAAGGTAAGTGCTTCTCAAAAAAAAGCTCTTTTTTTTATTCTGTAACTATGAATTAAAGCCAAGAAACATGTGTGATCACTGTTTTCTCAAATGGTTTTCTGGTTTTGGTCTATATGGATAGAGGTGCCATCTTGACATGCATTAGTGTGACTAGTTACAGGGTTTATGTATTCATTCACTTCATTGTTACTGTCTACAAAGTTCAATGTTTATGAAAATTATGTAACTTAGATAATTGTAATCTCTTATTTGCAGAATGTTATGCATAATGAAGCTTCAATCATGTAAAGCTTGTAACTTTTTCCCTAATACTGCAGGGGTATCTGATATGATGATAGGTTTTTGCAGTCAACTGGAACTGATTCGTGTTACTGCATCTGAGACTATGGAAGCCTATATCATTCTGTGCAACCTTGATGATGGACAAGAAGAGCAGGAGAGGAAAAGGTTCTTGCGTGGAGGAGGAGGAGGAGGAGTGGGGTAAGGCAGAGCCATCAACTCTCAAGAATTCGCCGGAGAACAAACTAAGGGAGGCTCTCGAGGAGGCTTCTGAAGATGGGTCACTTCGTAAAAACACATGAAATTCACTCTGAGTCTTTGAATCAAGATGGCTGCTTGGGAAGGTCAATATCTCTTGCAAGGCTTAATGCCCAGAAGGAATTCTTGAGGGCAACTACTCTTTTGTCTGAAAGGACATTTTGCATTGAAGAATCCATTCATGGCTTTAATGAAGCCTTCTTGTTGGTTCTTGACTTTGTACCCAAAGTTCCAATGTTGAGAAACAATTGACCATTTGAGAATTGACTTTGTACGGGTTGTTTTCTTGTTTT
Organism: Coffea eugenioides; assembly: GCF_003713205.1. Lineage (NCBI taxonomy): Eukaryota > Viridiplantae > Streptophyta > Magnoliopsida > Gentianales > Rubiaceae > Coffea > Coffea eugenioides. Next base: position 47,860,816 of record NC_040035.1, on the reverse strand, counting down.
CAAACGCTACAGTATTGGGATTCATCTATATTTAGCTTAAAGGAAATTACTGCAAATTTGAGCAATCATGTACTTCATTGGGGTGCAGAGGAAGGTACTGTGGAGCATGATATTAAAACCAAAATTATGGATTACTTGAACATTCTTGAGAATGAGTTTGTACTTGTTTTTACTATTAGTAGAGGATCTGCATTTAAATTGTTGTTGAATCTTATCCTTCCCATTCGAACAAGAGGCTGTTGAATATGTTTGACCATGAGAGCCAGTCTCTGAGTTGGATGGCTCAATGTGCTAAAGAGAAGGGTGCAAAGGTGTACAGGGCCTGGTTTATGGACATATTTCGGGAATTTCAGCATTGTTATATGGATTATATATACAATTTGGTGTCAACAGTCAAATACGAGATTGGTCCCGAGTTGTTTAGAATCAGAGAACAAGTTTTCGGAGTACCTTGGTAAGGTTATAAGCTTTAGCTGTTTGACTTGTGAGTCTAAGGATCAATCTTAAGACAAGCCTCTCTCCTGCAGAATAAAGTCCGATGCAAAATCTTACTGACATTGAAAAAATAGCGTGGTAGCTCAAACATTAAAGAAGAAGAAAAAAAAAAGGAACGAAATGCAGCTTTATTTTGCTGGTTTTTTCTAATTTCTGTCTACTCAAGTTACAAAATTAATCTAAAAGCCAAACAAAAATCTGGGTTTTCTTATTGTATGGTTAAACAAATGCAAAGCTGAGGAACATTCAAAAGACGATTTCTTGTATGCATCAAGAATCCAGGGCAGCTCAACTAATATATCTCATGTTCTACAGTTTAGTCAGAAGAACGTTTATTAACAGATATTTGAACATAAATATCAAAATCAATAAGTATAAGCACAAAGTATTATTCCACTTAAAGGTCTAATTAATCCATGAGCGCAATCCCACTGTCTTGTCCTCCATTTCTTCATAAGCATCTTCATTCAATTTTCCCATTTTCAACAACTTGTTGATCAGAATCATCATTATTTTCAAGTTCTTGCGCCTACAAAAACAGACCCAAAGTTAGCAAATATATTGAATTATAATTGTAAATTATCAAACTAATATATATAAGATTAAATAATTAATCAAGGTTTTTCCTTACTTGGACAAAACTTATTGATGCATGCTGTTGTGCTATTGAACTTGAAGACATCAAATCATAGCCTTGGTAGAAGTTAGGGTCCAACGTCTGTCAGAAAAATAAGACCAAACTAAAAATCCTAAAAATTTCTCAAACTGGAATAAGACCAATACTATTCATCCATCAATCAACATGCAACTGAAGAACATTACAGCCCTATTTGCATGAATACAAATTCCCTGGAAAAAAGTTGCCATGTTTGTTCCTAAACAACGGCTAGGAATAAAAAGAAAAAATGTCACCTTGCAAAGATCCAGAAAAAAAGTGGAGAAGATCTTGAACAAAACCAACATATTCACAACTGCTATGTAAGAATTTGTATTTAGACATCTACTCCTAAGGTTACATAACCTTTGTAATTTTTGAGAATAATGCAGCCACAGGAAAACGGGAAATCAAAAACACAAAAGTAAAAAAAAAATGTCCAGAATTGAGAAAAAATTACTCAACATGTTGAGATATATTGCTTCTTATTACTTCCACAAAATTTATAACAATGTTTGAACCTCAAGTGCAGTATAATGAGAAGAAAGGCATTTAAGATCTGCAAAATATCAATTATAGCCTGTTTTGGTCCATTGTTAAATCATGCTCATTGTTCCATCACTTCACTTCTTCTTGCTTTTTCCCAATGTACGAATTTGGTTACATTTGAATCACCTAGAAGACTTTTTTCAGAAGAAGTGGAAATTTCTGGCTATTGATCAATGGGCTTTCCTTAGTGTTTTCTGCGCTTCATTTTGCAAGGCAGAGTGACTAAATAATCCAACGTTGTCGCTTTCGTGTAACGTGTTTTACTTTTATCAGGTTCAGGATTGAATGCCAGCAGCACATATTTTGCTCCTCAACAAATTAAATTTCCAAAAAAAAAAAAAATGTAAACTCGACCATATTTTTTTTTTCTCTTTTAAAAGCTTGATCACTTTTTCTCAGAGTTTATAGAGTTTTCAATATTGCACTCCATTTTCCTTTCTAGCAAGATGAAACTAGAAAAAATTGAGAACACAGAGCTGATTGGAGGAAAAGAAAGTTCGAGACGAACCCAAAAAATCTGCTACGGAAAACATTGATTGAAACAAATGAAATATGAAAATGGCAATTTATCCAAATGGCACATATTTAACATTTGAGGGAAAAAAAGGTTAAAATGGTAGACAACATTTGAAGTAGAGGTTTTGCTCTACTAGCAAAAATATGGGCGCAACCAAGTCAGACTTTTACCTTACAGTTTGATTCATCTTCCTCTTAGGCATTTGATCGAACAGGTGGTGTGCTTCGTCCAGCAGATACCGAATTTTCAGACAATTTAACAGATGAAACATTCAGACTGGAAGCTGCAAATTAGAAGAAAAATTCCCTCAATCAGCAAAAGATAAACGCAAACTTGTTACCCTCCCAAAATCATCTACACCTAAGTTCCAAAACACTAAAACAGAGACACTAGAGAATATAACCAATTTCTTACTTCTTCCCTGCAATTGAGGATATAGCAAAACTAATTCAAAGGTGTGTATCAACAGACCAATTTGAAGCTGAAAACTAGATCAAGTGCCTAAGCTTAGCAAATCACATCAAATTGGCCTGCGACGAGCTTGGAAGAACCCCACCAAGGTTTTTAAGAAATAACTTGTTTCTCACCTCTGGGAAGAGCTTCGAAGTTTTATCCGTGAATATTTCGTCAAAGCTGAATGGTGAAGATGATGAACTCGGACAGAGGTTTTTTAATATTTTAGGGTTTTTTCCGTTGAAAAATTGTGATTTTGGTTAAAGAGTTTTTATTTTTCTTGGTTTTGGTTATATTGGTTAAAGAGATTAAATTTTTTTGTCCGGTTAATCGATTAATTAACTTAATATGGTCTGAGTTGAGTTATTTGAGGGTTTGGTTTATTAAGGGACACTTGGCGAGATTTTAAAGAGTGGGACAGGATGTGAGACAGGGTGTGGTACAGAAGATCCGTTGCGGACTCTTTTGACTTTGAAGCTTTGGGGAAGTAAAAGCAGGGTTCTTAATTTGCCTTGGTTTTGTCAGTCATGGAGCCTGGAGTTTGAATGACCCGAAAAATGTCATGAAATCAGATGTGTTCTCCCCTTCGCTCTCTCTCCATCCCACCTTTACACATCAATGAAGCCAGCGATCAAATATTGAACTTGAGATGGACCGACTCCAAAAGCCTCCTTCATCGACCGAGCCAAGCATGAGCTGCAATGCCTACCAGCAATGCTAGCTTTCAGCATCCTGCGTTCATCTTCACTTTTTCACCCCTATAAGTTACTCCACAGAGCCGTCACTAACTGCACCGATTAATTGGCAGCTCAGGAATTACAGAGTTGAGAAATGAGATCCATTGTGACACAGAACCAAGTAGGATATCGAGTTAAAAAGTGATGATCACCATTTCCTGTACAAGCTACACAGTTAATGGGTAATCCACCCGTGGTTGTTTGTCTTCATGATCAGTCCTCTCTCTGAGTCATACATACAGATCATGCACACGCAAAAGGTGGGAAAAAGCTGGCGAGGCAACAGCGCGTCATATCATATGAAGCTTGGGGTAAAAAAAGGAACAACAGAATCAATAGATTCATCGTCAGCTCTAATCAAGGAAAATGGCAGTATGCTCCGAATCCATTATTTATATGTTGTGTTTCTAAGCATGGAGGTTAATTTCTAATTTTCTATCCTATCCGCAGCATCACTGCCATGATTTTCCCCTCAACCATGACATAATACCATTTTGATTCCTCCACCTCCACCGCACTTCAAATGCAGCCAGCCACATCCTCTTTGACAAAGACTCGAATCACTAGTACTCGTTTCAAGAATGATAATGCAGTCCCAGATAAAACGTACAAGTGATGACATCTCAACAGCCAAATACTGCAGGACTAAAATACTCTGTTCCATCCCCATGCACCAATTCAGGTTCTTACGGTGGTAGTATCGACAAATTCAACAGGTTCAATTCACTAAAATGAACTTTCGCAAGTCAAGAAACAACTAATTTCTCTCATGACGGACCTTAAAATGGCCAATTGATGTTATGCAAGATGATCAAGTACCAACGAATTTCTCTGATGGTTAGTCACAGCATTGGGTGCTTTGACAAAGATCGGAAAAATGGGAACTTGGTAGTCAGCTATTTGCAGCATTCTGTTTCATAAAGGCAGCCTATTTCCACTTAAGGTGTAAAAAAACCAGCAATCAAAGTGAATCATCTTAACAATTCACAAGTCTGAAGCAGAGTGGAGGTTTCAACTGCTGGAATCATCTAAAAAAGTACCATGCATGGAAACAAAAGGAAAAACCCTCTCTATTTTCAATCGTAATCAGCAATGGGTTACATACTCCTCCATAGCTAATCTAAGACGAACATTAGCCAGATAATCGACAAAAGATCGACAAAAAGATCAAGTAGGAATCTAGGATAAAGGAGAGTTCTCTTCACTACTTACAAAAAAACCATTTACAATATCAACATGAAAAGCCAGATCTGAAGCTAGCCATAATAGGAGAGAACTAACATACTTCTCGATAAAGATTTTACAAACGCTAACTTCAACATAGAGACAACTGCACAATCAACCAGCTCAATTTCAAAGTTGATAGATCATCCATACCAAAAGTTGTTTATAACACCATTCCTGGGCTAAAACCGAGCTTCCAATGGCCCCTCAATACTATTTATGATGAAACCTCACCTTCAACAAGAACTGCAGCTTAACCTATACAGACACATGAGTCAGAAAAACGATCCTGTCAAATATGTCAGCGTCCAGCTCTGAGTTACAGAAAACACTGAAACTGAATAAATCAATTAACCACAATGACTAAGCTATAATCTGGATACTAAATGTACAAACTCTAAATCAGTGAACTAATTCACTGGAGTCATTTTTGAGGCATCAGTTCAAAACACTATAATTTGCCTATCTACACAACCCATGGCACCATGCATCTTCCGCGGAAAACTAAGAATAAAGTAGAATACAAAAGCCCAAAACAAGTGAAACAATACACATATAAAAACTATAGAGCAGCTACAGTTAATTGTATGAATGATCATGAAGATTTTGACTGCATTTGCCATGCACAAACTACTGGCTTATGTCACAGTGGTAATTCATCTCAGCAAGTTAGGAGCTATGTATCACCATAAAACAAGACTCATAAGTTACAAGAGTTACCACCTGATCAAAGTATCAAGAGAAGCTTTTCAAGTTTTTAACAATAAACACGGTTGATTTGAGAGCCATTAGAAAACAGAACATCAAACAAAGCTTCTACCACAATTGTCTTGACTATGTTAATCTTTGCCAGAACTTCCAACTACAATTCCACAATGTTTGCATCATACAATAAAGAGTATTAATCTGAAAAGAACAAAGAAGTTATCATCCTAGACAGACTGAACACAATCTTTTAGTGAACTGCAAGATACTTCAAATTTGACAATAGAGATTCTACAATAGAAGGAAATAAACTTACTTGAGCAGTGTTATAGACAATGTACTCATTGTACAAAAGCTCAGAGGGCTTAAGAGTTGATACTGGTCTTCCACAAGGAACGACTACATCGCCCCGCCACTTCAAAAAGCCTGATTCTTGAGGTACATTCTTGCCAAGGCCTTTGGTTGAGTGCTTCCCAGCAGGAGGCTTTTCCATATACTACATGACAGTTGAAAAGAAATAAGTTCCAAGAAACTACACACCATGGCGATTATCAGATGCATTCCATAGAGACGGTCAAGTTCAATACAAAAAGGTGAATCTACATCATCAATTGGTATGAGAATGTTATCCATAAACCAAGTAAAAAGAAAAAAGGCATAAAAAGTTGAAGTATAAACAAACCTTAGCATTTGTAAGCTCATAAACCTCTCCCAAGGCCACTTCACTGAGAAGCATCAATCCCACAGGATTTTTCTTGTCGGTGAAGCAGTATTGAGCACTTTTACTAACTAGGTCAGCAAAGTAAAGTCCCTTTCCAAACTACATGCAAGAGAGAGTTTTTATTAGACCCCAAAAAATAACTACATTCTTCAAACTTTTTTACTGTGCACTTTATTCAAACATGAGCGAGAAGAGCAAAACAGGAGATAGACCATGTATCCAGATGCAGGAGCTTCAGGAGGAGCAATTCTCAGTCCTTGACTAAGTATACCCACAAAGTTTGTTAACCGAGAACCTGAAGGAAGGAAAAATTTCAACTTCTGCAGTAGTATGGCACAGATAAAACAGTGGGGAGAAGAGAGGCAACTCTTTGAACCTCTAAATAATAATAAAAGAGTTCTACTCATATAATTATATTTTCAACTTGGAAGAACAATACATATGTCACGCATGCTTCAACTTACCATGCCACAGAAGCATTTTGTTACCAAGTTTCTCTCGGTACGGAGCAAACTTGTCGTACTCCCCTTCCCTTTCAAGAGCAAAGACTTCTTCCAATTCAAGAGACCATAGCTGAACACATTGTGAAAAATCAGGACAAAGTACCTCCTCAAAATATACATGCACAAGCACACTTTAAAACATACAAGCAGAAACATAAATAGGTAGAGGAAAAACCCACAGTATGTGTAGGAGCATGAGTAGAGTGGAGATACTTCTCAATCAATAGATAATCTTCACTGTCATGGGGAAGTGGAGAAATATCACATCTTAACTTCTTGTACTTGTCGTCAAGAGAATCACCATCATCACCACCAAAACCTACAAGTCTTGAAGCTATCTCTATGTCCTGAAGAGCTTCCAACATTTTCACCTACCAAAAGAATGTGAGATGTAACTTTGTCCAAGCAGTCCAAGTTTTTCTTTTCTTTGGTTCAAAAGATTTTTCTTTTCCTTTTAAGAAAAAATTGAGTAAATAATGAAGTTTCATGACATAAAAGCAAAAGGCAGAAAAATGAATGGTGCAGGGTAGATTGGATTATCAAGCAAAAATAAGTGGATCGATCTAGAAAGTACAACGAATGACAAAGGAGTAAGCACTGCCTCTACCTTTGACTTAAAATCATCCTCATCCCGGATCACATGTGGATGAATAGAAGGTATCATAGTAAAAAACTGATTGCTTGCAGCAATTATAAGGCTCTCTCGCCTGGCAGGATCATGAGCTGTACTACTCAGCAAATTCTGTATCTCTGTTAACGCCCCAAAACCTGAAAAAAAGATGCAGGAAAAGGTATCAGAGGATATGGTAACAGGATATGGTAACAAGATCACTCTTTTGCCTACTAAATAAGTCTAATACCACCGAGTATTTTTCATCTTGTCCAAGGTATAATGGTATAACATGAACAATATCCATAGGACCTACCTTTCTGAATGTTACGTTTACTTAGTTTTCCCAAAGGCATCTCAGACATATTAATCTCAAATTCCATCATAGCAGACCTGAAAAAATTTTACTTGTCCGTAACTGTTTCATACAATTCTACATGCATTAACAGAGAACTAACGAAAGACAAGGATAAATTTCAGAACCTGTATGTCTCCACATTAAACAGCATCATCATCAATTCTACCAATGCAGGTGGCAGTCTGCTTGTTGTACTGTCAAAGCTTTTCTTTTTAGATAGATTTTTATTAACCCCATAATCCTGCAAAGGCATTTGATGCAGCATTACTAAAGCAAGCAAGAAAAATCTGGAAACTCCTCAGAAGGTGCTTCATATTTTAAAAGCAGAAGTTCAAATGGAAAGGATGAGAAAAGGGAGGTGAGAGGCTACAATGTCCAAAGGATAAAATCTGCCAGGTTGCTTCCGGAAATTTTTCCGTTGTTCCCATGCCTCCCATGGATTTCCAGTCTTCTCAAGAAACAAACGCTTAAATTCACTTATTGCATCTGACTTAGCCAACTCCTCTATCTTGTTGCCCCCAATCTTTTCATTCCCAACTCGGCCCCATTTTCGGAAAAGATAACAGTCTGAACCTTGGTCATCTTGAATAATTTGAAGGATATAGTAACTTCATACAGCAGACACAAAGAAGGTCAGAACTACATAGGAGGTCAAGAAATACAAGTTCATACAAAAAGGAAACTCTTTCAGGGACTCGCACTTTCCGCAAACATCTCTGTTCTTATTGACATGGTCTCGACAAGAGCAGATTATCCACAGCATCAAAATGAAAAGAAGATGTTTCGCAGGGAAAAAGGTTATTTGAATAAAGGAAAAATTAACATGGAAGCAGAAAGGCGTAGTATTAGGGTAATGCAATAACCAAATCAGAAAGCAAATAACTTGTGAGTAAATTCTGTTGGCCATGGTAATATCTCAATTTTGTTGGCAGATGAAAGCAACCAATTGAAAAGATCAAGCTTCCACAGGCCTCTTTTATCAACAAAGACAATTTTAAAAAGAAAACCTTCAGCTCCATAGACTAATATTTTGTACCAACATAAACTGTTGATAGCAGATCTGAAGCAATTTAAAGATTTATGTTGGAACAGGCCATTAGAAAGGAACAATCACAATCTGGCAAACACAAGAATAGCATCAACAAAAGAAACATCATTTTAATTTGTTTGTGGCATAATGCATTACAAGCACGAGACAAACACTCTGAACAGCAGTGTCAAAATATTAGAAAAAACACTTGATGATAAAGTACAACATGTAAATTCTAAGAATTTACCTATTGACACCAGTTGATAGATCAGACATGCTCAAAGTTGTATTATAAATGCTTTTCCCTTCCTCAAGGATGTGCCCTGAATCTTGCAAGCCGGATGACTCATGCACAGCACTCCGCCCTTTCACTTTGACTGTAACCATGCTATGTGTCTCCCCAACGGCCTCAATCTTATACAATTCAAAAGGAAGTTTCTTGCGTCTTTTAATGCAATCAACCAAATATTGCTCTTGAACAATAGGTAACTTCATCCTCCTGCCCAGATTAAAACATTTTAGTTTAAAGTCACTGATGCAGTTCTCACAGCAGCAGCTTATTGGTAGCTATTACCTTGCCTTCTTTATCTCAGCATCTTGGTCACTTAAAGGCCCACCCACAACTAAGCAGTTTGTGTCTGCAATTGCCGACTGAGTTAAGATTCAGGAAATGTAAGGCAAAGACATGAGACAGACAGCATGATGCAGAATGATGTAAACAAAGTACAGACCATTTTTTATCTTGAGGTGAACCTGTCCACCAGCTTCTTTAATTCTGCTCTTCCACTCCTCCTGCAAAATCAACCCCTCAAATAAAACCGGTGTAGCCATGGATCAGATTAACACTCTAAGATCATGAAAAATGCTCCAAAAGCAACTAATGTCATTTTTTTTTCAATGCAATTATAGACAAGAAAAATATGAAATTGTAATTGAACACCATACCAAAGAAGCTTTCAACTCTCCAACAATAGCAACTCTCAGATCCCCTAGACTCTCACTCTTAGATGCCTGAGGGATCCTATTGGCAGCCTGGTTTCCAGAGGGTCCTGTTGGTGTTGATGGGGGCATTATACGTGCTGGTTTTTTTGACTTTTGTGACTTAAACCACTGAGAATCATCAAAAAAGATCATAGTTTTAAGACATGACATATCCAATGAAGTCACATTTACAAGTCACCTTTTGACTTCTATACCTTCAGGAGATACTCATTGCTTGTTTCTTTTGGGATTTTCCATTTTCCTTTGACACGTACTGGTTCAGTCATGGAATAAGAACACTTGCTCCATTCTGATAAATAGCCATGACATCTATACATGCCTTCAAGATAACGAAGCCTTCCAGAACAGAGTGGACATTTGGCTAATGCTCCAAAATGCATGCCATCAGCACTTAAAAGATAACAATTTAAGAGGAAAAGTAGTTAAAATCTGATGGTGGTCAGATATCAAGACTAAGAATACAGAAAAATAGACAGCAGACCACGAATAGAAAAGACACCCATAAAATTCTAAAAAAAATTAAACAGAATATTTCCTCTGAAAAGCACGAGAGGAATAATTAAGGAAAGTAAATCACATCCACCATTGTTATACAAAAACAACCTGATATTTCTCATTCTCCAAAATAAAATGCAATATTTCTCATTCTCCAAAATAAAATGCAATGTATGTGCCTAACTATTTTCCTATGCATCAAAATCATTCCAGCAAAGATGGAACAGCTAATCCATGATAACTTGCACACTGCAACTTTAAGAACTTACCAGCGTTCTCGTAAATCAAGTTCTGATCCAGTTGAATCTTGACTATTAATCTCAAGCATCTCTCGCAACTCCACGGTAGAAACATGCTTCTTAAGATCATCCTTAAGAGCCCAAAGGGCTCTAGTCTGCTCCTCCAGTTGGATGTCAAGTTCAGGTGCTTTCGCAGATTTAGTTCCCAAACTGTCATTGGTCCTGTCAGATAATTTTTCACTTGCAGAAGGATCCTCTTCACCTTTGGCACATATTGATTTCCCATTACCACTGACAGCTCTTTTCCTTTTAGCACCAGCCTTTGATGTTGAATCAAGTAAAGGTTCTTTATCTGTTCAAGTTTTGGGTCAAAATGAATACAGATACTCTTTTAAAGAGCATTAAAGGCATACTTCACAGAATACACCAAATAACAAGCCAACAATGACCTTTTGCATTTGAAGAAGCCTTCTTATCCAAGGCAAGAAGGGTTGCCCTGTGAGACGAAGAGAGGGTATCCCACCCAGACAGTTCCTCTACTTGTGTAGTTGGTGACATTTCCATAAAACAACTGGCATGGTGCCATGCCAAGGCCCTAGGACCTTGACCATCAGGCTTGGTAGATATCCGGACCTGAGTGAAATGGACAGCAATTAACAAAAGTCAAACCAACCTCCAAGTAGCTCAACAGCGTCCATTAATTTTTCTGTTCTTGTGCATGTGTGCTTAAGGTTTTAAGGAAAGGAGTAAAACATCATTTTATTGGTGCCATAATCTTTGAAGCATCAACATATAACAACAATGTTCTTATATAAGCGTAGTGCAAGCTCATACATATTTCTGTAGAAAAGCAAGTAAATAGCACATAAAATGACCGTTTTATTCAAATAAATGCAAGATGTCTAACACCAATTTCGTGCACTTAGTGAAAAGCTGCATATATGTGAAACTTATGGTAGCAGCCCATTGAAAGGAGGCATCCAGTATATGCTGCCTCTCTCAAGCACACGTCTAAGCACAGTCTGTAAGATAGGAGTATGTTAAAGTTTAAAATACTAAAATAGGCATAAAGAGTCAAGCTTGCAGTTTAAAATACTAAAACAGGCATAAAGAGTCAAGCTTGCAGTATTATAGTGATGCTTCAGTTCAAAAAAATAAAAAAGGAAAAGTTCATAACTGCACTAGTTATCCAAATGCAGGCAGATCTATGAAGACTTTTTGATTCATTTTTAGCATAGTCTTAATTCCGATAAAGGGTGTTATTGCTCATCCAAACACATGAAAAGAAAAAAAAGCCATTGTCATCAAAACATATGCAGATGCTGCTGATCAATAAATTAATTTGACCTGCAAATGTGATACTTATTTTAAAATCAATGTTCCCAAAATACAAAAAACACACAGTATTATCAGAAGTTGAGGCTAAATACAATAGCCAAAATTAATAACATACAAACATGAAAGCATACATCTCCTTTCATAATCTTTTGACCGCAGTTTCGGCAAGATGCACGGGAAGTTTGTGATACTTCAACTCCACGTTCAATAACAGCAGCAGTGGAGGCATTTGAGGGCCCACCACCATCTACATACTTTCTAATCCTCTGTTGGTCTTCCCAACGAAGCAATTCTAAGCCTTGTACATCATCAATACTAAACGAAAAAGGCATCAAAGCTACATCATTAATCATCAAATATACAAAATATGTATGTATGTATGCATTAATCCTTTTTGAACCAGAAAATAAAGGAAACAGAGAACAGATGAACAACTTACGAATTTATTTGCTTTGATTTCTTTAAAATGCAGTCTGCGTGGTTCCACAACTGATACAAGTATAAAACTAAATTAGAATTATCAACAAAAAAACAAATTCTTTTAAAAAACCAAAAAAAAATAGAGGGGATTGGGAGATGCACTAGCAGAAGTGGCATACAACTCGTTCAGTAAAGAGGTTAGTTTGAGCTAAAAGCGAGAGCATCTGCTACTGAAGAATTTGCTCTTTATCAAGAGTTGCAAAGACCAATTCAAAAAATCATTTGGATATTGTATCACCAAAACTCTTTTAGGCTTTAACAGCCACAATTAGATACATCAAAATGCTTCAAAAGGCAAAAATGAAGGTGTCATAACTATGAGCAATACGAAAAGTGTGATTTGTAGAACATTCCACCAAATTCATGATAGCTACATCTCAAAATAGCAGCAACAATATGAGTTGGTGCAAAAGTTGCACTAGTACTTAAGGCAGTAAAAAAAAAAAAAAAAGCTTACTCATATTCCAGCTACACCAATATCGCCAGGGGACAATAAAATTCAGAAAAGCTTCTGTCACTAACCAAGCAGTCCATCTAAAGTAAAATCTTCAAAATATTGCATTACGGGTGGAGCATTTCTGCTTGTGCATCTAAAATATTCATAACCATAAAATATGCCCCCCCTTTTTTTTGACAAAGGGGGTAGAAGCATCCAATTTGACTTCTAATGGACAGGATTTTTTTTTTCTGTCCCTTTCTCACTCTTCCTCTTGTATACACCGACCCCATTAATGTGAAAACACTAACCTTTGACATGTCACTATCTTAAATGAGAGAATACTAAAACAAAAGGGCTACTTTTTGGCCTTAAAGAAAATTTAATTTCCAACCTCACTGAATGCAAAGGAAGGCCGGACAGGAGGAAAAAGAAGTACTTATTGTTGATTCTCAATCCGGTAAGCCAAAAGAATGTCTCCTTCCAGAACATTAACAATTTATTGTGCATTAGACCATGGAAGAGAATTTTGGAGAAGAAGATTGTAAGTTTATATATATCTGTGTGTGTGTGTGTGTATGCGTGCTCGCGCGCAGAGAGAGAGAGAGAGAGAGAGCACAATGTAGGTTCAGTTAAAGATACAATTTTTTGGTGAGTTTTATATACAAATTTTTTGCTGGATTTAGTTAAAGACACAACTTTGTAGGTGGAGCTGACTGTAGTTTAACCAAAAAAAAAAAAAACCAAAACAACGAAAATAGAAAAGCCAAGAACAGGGACACAACTGACATCCCTAAACCCTAACACAAAATGCAGATATAAAACAAATCAATAGATGTCTTTTGAAATACTCCAAGAAAACAAGAAGAGTGACATGCCAAGCCTGACCGAAAATAAAAAAGGAAAAAGGTCAGACATGGTAAAGGTACGTACAGGCATGAAGCCATCAAATTGAGTGGCTTGAACCATTTTGCCAAGCCTGAGTTTCTCTTTGTCGATGGGCATCCTGCAGGTCTTGCATGATGATCTAGATGACTTTGCGTACTCTGCCTTCCACGCCTTTGGAGGGCTCGCCATCGTATTTCTTTCTTTTATTTTTTCGCTTTCCCTTTCCGCGAGCTTTTTGCTCTTCCTTGTTTTTACTCACTCTGAGAGTAGTCACAGAGTATTTACACACACCCTGCTGGCACTCATTTAAACTTAAAAGAGTGATGTGGAAGCCGGAGGGCTCTCCCGGAAACCGAGTTGAACTAGTCAGTTGCTTGCTGACTTTTTAATGGGATAATTTTAGGAAGGTTTCTTATAATATCACTAAGTTCTCCTAAAATTTTTAAAATCTTACTTATCTCTTTTATTAGTTTGATGCCTATCAAATGTCACAAATTGATAATATTATCCTTGCTCTTACTATCTATTTAAGTTGAAATATGTTTTAATGTACGATATAATTTAAGTTGTACTGAAAACTAAATTAATCTCCTCATATGTGTAGTTTGTAATCTAAATCCTACTTATAGAAAAAATTTTATAAATAAGTTAGAATTTAAAAAATAATCAAAAATTATTTAATGACCAAATATATATTTAGGAGTATCCTCTCCTTTTTTGTTAAACATCATGCATTATATTACATAATACTTGTATCACATCTATAAAATTACTCGTTGTTACATTTATAACCGCTCATATTTTCACATTTTTATTTTTTAACCATATTTTGTTCTTTATTGTTGTTGTAAGTTTTGTAAGTAGGATAACATAAGAGTAGCATTGGAACAAAAGTTTTTTTTTTTTATCTTTATTGCATTTCTTCAAAAATGGGCTAAAATGTTACAAGAAACTCAATTTAAGGGAGGCATATGAGATTTTAAAAATCTAAAGGGCATTAAGTGATATTATATGAAACATTAGGGTAAGTTTCTAAAATTAGCCCTTTTTTGATTCACTAATGATTTGCTTTTTGATTTCTTTCAATTCAGGGCTCTTAGGGATATCTTCGACCCTTCATTTGATTTTTAAATTGTGACATTATAGGCTTTATTTTTTATAAAGGAATTGTAACATTATAGTTAACTACAATAGTTACAATCCACGACTTAACAATGCACTATAATTTAACTTATTAATGATAAGTCGAACCTAACATAAGATTAGACTAAAGTTCATTCTAATATTTTTTACATTTTTTTAAGAAGAAATGGGGTGGAACTTAGGAAAAGACAAGTAGCTTCGAATAAAAAAATTATAATTTCTAGTTCACTCCAATAAAAACACAAAGATATTCAAAATTGTTTTTCTAAATCAGTTTAATATTTCAACCAATTATAGATTATATGTTGGTTGGATTCAAACCCAAGTCTAAGTTACCCAAATTTGTTGAAGTAATGCCCGAGTCAAATGTAGAAAATGAAAAAAAAAAAAAAGAAGGTAAATCTCATTCAAGCTTAATTTAATTAGTTAAGAAAATTAATCTCAAATAAACTAAAGTGCAACAACATTTTGACTGTGTTTGGATTGCAAAATAAGAAGTGGAAGTTGGACTCTTCTTTTTGGATGGGGTTGTTTTATTTAAATTTAATAAATTTAGATTTTAATATATTCAAATGTGTTTGATATATAAAATAGAATATCTGAATTAATTAATTGATACTACATTTCGCAACAAAATTTGCTACAAAAATAAATAATAGTTTATTTACTTATCACTTAATATGATATATAGTCAAATATATCATATTTTGTACTTAATAATAACGAATTCAGATTTTAGTTTTTAAATTTCAAATTTAAAATTTCAGTTATATCAAATGCATCTTAAATGATTGGGCGCATAAGTAAATACATAGTTTAAATGCCCAAGGACATGTGTCGGCTTTATTAATGGGCCCGCTTCCTGGATTTTCTCGCGTAATTGGAATTGGGAGGTAAAAGTGTGAAATTTTGAAGAGAAGGGACTTGAGCCGAAGAATGGTTAAAGTTAAGGGACCAAAATGGTCAATTTACGTTTCTTTTTTCCATTTTTCGGGATTCAATCGTTCTTAAATTTAAGTTGAAAGTTTCGGTGAAGTGGTAGCCGGTCGGTTCTTCTTCCGTGTTAAGTCTCCGTGCTGAATTACTAACCGTACCATAGGATAAGAAGAAAAAGGTACCTACTGCTCCTATGTTTTCGCTATCGTTCTCCAGATCTGAAATTCCTCTTTTGTGTATTGTAATTTGGTTCCTATTCTTGTCCTTTCATCAGAGATTCAGGATCATTTTCCTTTTTCCCTTTTTTTTTTCCGGGGAAGTTTCTTCAAGCACTGGAATGTTCCTTTGGGTATTTGTACTTTCTAAAGCCCTAAGCACATATAGTTTCATGGCAAAATCGTGGAAATTGGTTGATCAAATTGCAAAATCATTATTTAGTACAGTTGAGTTAATTATTGTCGTAGTTATTCGATTAGTCTGTTGTTCATCGTTTGTGCATTGTGATGCATCAGGGGCAATTAGTTGCTTCAAACTCGTGAGCTGCTGGGCATTATCTGAATCTCCATGAATTCTCGAAGGTTTTGCTTCCTCATTTCAATCTATCTTAATTTGCGTTGTTTGCATGTATACATGTGATGATATATGTCGATGTTTAAGAGGATGTGCATAACGTAAGGGTTTAAGTTAGATCACTGCACTGATAATTCATTACGATTTCCACTGCAAGAAGAAAATTGGAAGCATTCAGGATTACATGAAACTTGGATTTTTTTGTTTCTTTTTTTGGGGTTAGACTGAGTGGAGAGGGTGGGATTTCAACTCGCAATTAGATGTAGGGAAATTGCACCTCTAATATCTTCTATATTGTCGAGGATTATCATGCTAGCCTAACTATAATATAAGTAAATCCGGTTGGTGTTTTTTCTGATTTAGGATGGTCTATAATTATTGTGATGTTATTACTATGTTTTAGCTCCAGGGATGATATACTTGTGAAGTGAATTTATTATGAAGTCAAGAAGTGTACTGTTTTGTGGTACCAGATGTTATAGGGTTAAAATTTACGCAATTGCTTCAATCAAAATATCAGAAAGGTCGGTTTAAATCAGATACTAAAAGATCTAATCTACTCTTTAGTCCAATGATGAACAATTGAAAGAACTTGCCATATTTGCTGAAAATATACTGCAAAAGAGGCTTTGAGGTTCATAAGATTTTATGTCATTAGAACAAGGGCTGTTGTCCATTGGTTTACGATTTGGTCTGGTCACTATTTGTCTTTCAGCTTGCTTAGTTTTAGCTTGAACATTATATAATTTATTTTATGATCCAAATGTAATGTACTTATTGACTTCTGCCCAGTTTGTTTTATTGGGTTTTGATTATTTCTTATTTCTAAAAACAGGGAGCGTAATGCTAGAGCTGCACTTTTTGATGGCATTGAAGAAGGTGGCATCAGGGCTTCATCTTCTTACTCCTCTCATGAAATTGATGAGCAGGAGAATGAAAAAGAAATTGATGGGTTACAGGATCGAGTTAATCTGCTGAAAAGAGTAAGTTTAACATTTCTTTTGTTTTGCCTGAACAAAGTACATCTTATGTTCTATTGTCTAAGAGGTATGTTTTCATATTGTCTATCACACTTTTAGGAGCATATTTTTCGAATTGGATAATGATGACTGAAAGAGTAGCTGAATTTTTTTTGCTAATAGTTCTTTGCCGAGTATTAAACAAATAAATAGACAAACTAGGGAAAGGGGGATCAAACATCATGCTCATCAATTTCTTAGTTTTCAACTATGCTTTCATTGCAATGTTCAGTATCTGATGAGAATTATGTGAAAAAATCCATATATGTGCTAAAAAGGTTGTCCTTTTGCAGATAACATGGTTGCTTCAGGGCTTAGTTTTCTGGTACTTCTGTTTAGTATGACGCATTAGAACTTGTTGAGTCTGTATTCCCAATCAGCATCTTATCTTGTATTAGAACTTGTCAAAGCTGGTGCGACTAAGTGAATTTGTCTTTGATGGATTTATAAGTTGGTGTTCACGTGTCAAGTCTGGTGCAACTATGTGAGTTAGTCCTTGATGGATTTATAAGTTGGTGTTCACATCTCATCTATATGCTTCCTGTTACCAGTTGTCTGGTGATATACATGAGGAAGTGGACAATCATAACCGCATGCTGGACAGAATGGTGCGTGGACAGCAATGATGTAGCCTAATACCTGAATAATCTAGTCATTGAAATTGATTTGACGCTGCATTGATTTGTTTTACTGTTTCAGGGTAACGATATGGATGCTTCAAGGGGAATCTTAGCAGGAACAGTGGACAAATTTAAAATGGTATTTTGCTGAAAGAATAACCTCTACAAGATTGCCTTAAAATTTCATTTGTGTTGATGCATGCTGTTTAGATTATGATTTGGTTTCCCTGTTTTTATTTGTTTAGGTATTTGAGACCAAATCAAGCAGGAGAATGTTTACACTAGTGGCATCATTTGTGGTCATTTTCCTGGTTGTATACTACCTCACTAAGTAATTGGGGTTGAGAGGCGGTGCATTTTCTAGTACCATGCATAGAATTTCCTGGCATCTTTCCTGATGTTATGTACTTGTATACAAGAATAGCAGTGCTTTCTTCACTTTGTTAATGTAATGAACACCATCACCAGTTGTAAGATGTTGCCATATGCATGCCTATGTAAAAAATGTTTTGGTGCACTGACCTTTGAACGTGTGCAATGACTATTACTATCCTGCGCTACACCTTTGATGGAATATGCACGCATTTTTCATGTTACGGATGCAGGTGACTTGATTTCTGGAATTGCCGTCTCTCAGGCCGTGAATAGCCATATTCATAGAGCTATATCTGAATTCGTGGTTTCACTTCAATAGGATATTCTTCTAGCTGGCTTCCATTTTATGCTTGCGTTTATCTTTTTGGCCTAGGTCCGGGGAGCTGATGGTTATTATTATTATTATTATTATATTTGGGAGTGGGAGAAATGTCAAGAGCAGGTTTTGCTTGTGTCACGGGGGCTTGTTTGTCTGGAGCACGCATTTTCTGTTTTTAATAAATAATAAATAATTAAAAAAAAGGCAGTGAACGTTTGTATGATGATTTTTACTCGTTGTTTGGCTTGCCTTTTGGACAAGTATCAGAAGAAGCGAATTACAAGTGTGCACCATAATCATGCTGCCTTTGGTCCTTAGCTGAGCTTCTGCAACTTTTACTACCTCACCTCCCAATAAATGTTTGTTGTTTGATACTCCCACGTTCTGTTTTTAATCTCCGCTGGAGTGGAGTTCCGATTCAATAATATATTATCACATAAAAGTGGCCTGCTTGGTGCCCAAGTAACAAAATCTAATTTTACGAAATTATTCTAGTGTATTTTAGTATTAGTGACAATCTGAGTTTGCCCAAGTAATTGTACACGTTAGCACTTAGTAACGATAATGGGTTTGCCCGGAGAAGAAAATGCTGGTCAAATAGATGATATGACGGGAGGTTGTAATCGGGCGGAGGACACCAACAAACATGTTATGGCAGGCGGCAATCGACGCAAAAAAGGTAATGACATGCACCAGCCGGGAATCGAACCCGGGTCTGTACCGTGGCAGGGTACTATTCTACCACTAGACCACTGGTGCTGGACGCGTATTTAATAGACTATTACCAGTTCAACTCCTAACATTTGCCCAATTCCTGCCATGATATGGTGCTGTAGGTCTGTAAAAGCTAAATATTATTAATTTAGACAAGCATCTTCCGTAGCCACAATATTCGAGGGCATGGATATATGATGAATTACAGTAATTACTGGCAACTTGATAAAATTGCTAAAAGTGGAGGCAAACATCGCGTAGCTTTTAGATGAAATATTATTGTTAAAAAGAAACTTGTACTGCCGCAAGGGAGGAAATTTTTCACCACCTCAGATGTTGAATTGAAAGTTGAAACCAACCCCATTTCTAAAAATATGACGAAAGTACAGTCCTTTAAGCTGTATTCTGAAATCAAAGTATTTGCAAAAGGTAAAACAAAAACAACCTTCTTTGCAAGGCGACTGTAAAAAGAAAAAGAAAAAAAAAATTCCAAATTAGCTTAGCTACCAGTCGACCGGACCGACATGCATCAGCATGAACAAATTAACAACTACTGCTACTCTTCAAGCACGGAAGATATTCTAATATGGTCTCAGTCATAACGGCAGCTCAATTGCTCAATCATTAACAAAAATAAGTACTGACGTAATACTACAGTCCCCTGCCGCCCCCGGGGCTTGGCCTGGTGGCATGGGATTGCTGAGGAAGGGAATTGGTCCCTGGTTCGAGTCTCGCTGCCAGCAAGTTGCGGGGCGGGGGATTTAGTCTGCGAGGTTCATTTTAGGGATGTAATCGAACTACTCGCGAGCAGCTCGATCAAAAGCTTGACTCTTTTAATTTTAATTATTTAATAAATTATTATTATAAAATTACCCTTATACCCAAAAGAATTGTCGAATTTACAAAATATTTCAAGTCATATAAAAATTTTAAAAGGACAATAATGTCTTTTTGCTCAGAAATTATCAAGAAAATGAATTTTAATAACTCGAGTTCGACCGAGCTCGATAAGGCTCGCATGGACTCGAGCCCATGCGAGTCGAGCTCGAGTATTGCGAGCAAGCTTCGAGCTCCAATAATACTACTCGTTCGAGCTCGAGCTCGAGCGAAAGCACCATATCTATATGTCGAGTCGAGCTCGAGTATGGCATTTCTTGCGGGACACCCAAAAAAAAAAAAAAACTACAGTCCCCTGCCGGTTCCTGCACATCGCTCCACTTTACCTGTGGCCTAATCAATCTTCTGGACTGGAGCATAAACAATATTTAGCCGTAGCAATTTGCAGGCCAATCAACAAACCAACAGAATATATATATATGTGTGTGTATGACCGAATGCTGGACTTTGAAGCTCTTTAATTAGCCCCAAGCATTAATCAGACCAAGTCGGTACTCAGTAATCAGTTAATCATCAGACACCTGGCTCAACCCCTTAATTAATTAAGTAGCTGGTTATTAAACTGTGGTTGCCCTTTCTTTCTTTTTCTCTTTTTCTTTTTTGGGGTTTTGCTGTTCTTTGTTGTAGCCCGCAACTTATATCATGATTAAACTCTTTTAGTAGTTAGTGGCCACGGGGTTTGAAGGCTGCAAACCTCTCAAACTTTTCCGAGCAGACAGGCGGCTGAGAAGCTGTGCATACATATATATATATATATATATATGCATGGGAATTAAGTGCATTAGGATTCTGCAAACCTGCACTCTATATAACTACACATGTAGTGGTGATATAGCAAATGACAAATACAAGACACCGTTCGTTTGGGAAATACAAGCACTGAATTTAGAATATATTCATCCTCTTCCTTCCTATTGAGTCCAGAAATCATATTGCGGTGTTGATTGCTTCTCCAGTATATCTAGCACTTGCTATTGGTAGTGGCTCATACCACCTTCACCAAGAAAGCTTGATATAAGGCTATGACTAGCGTTCATAAAATCAACACAAACTGGATCCAACCGATTCTGTCTTAGACTCGATTACGAAACAATCTACTATACTGTAGGGGGGTTGGAAGAGGTAATTTAAAAGAGAGGGGAAAAGCTAGGGTGCAAATTGTTCCTCTCTTTTTTTTTTTTTTGAGGTAATGAAAACCTCAAGAATAATGGCCTATTACGCTACCCAGTGATATTCAGAATTTTCACTGTAAGCTGTGGTTGGACACAAAGTTGCTGTGGGCATGCATAAGGGTGTTTAGGAGTAATTAATTAATCAGCTGTGTCCTATATTCTTTATAAAAGGCAGATTGTACACCGATTAGTTAACCAGTATACATGCATGAAAGAGGAAAGGAAAAAATGCTGTAAAGTCCATATTAGCATGAAGGCTCAAACTTTTATGATGGTAAACTTCAATTTACGGACATCAGAATCCGAATTTGATGCATGCATGAAAACTTTTTATGATGGTAAACTTCTTCTGGACCAAGTTCATATATTATACTTATTTGTTCTTTATGCTGATAATGTTATATCCATATCTCCTATATCAACCAAAATATCATCGTAGTTCTGTTGTATCCTTACCCCGGGTGCCAAAATGAAGAAATTATAAACTATTAACTGAAAGATTAGCCAAGCTAGCTACCTCATCTACAGAGTCTCCCGTCTTTTTTTAGACTTATAATTAAGAACAGCATTTCCCTAATGAGAAAACTGCAAGAACAACCGGACAACGAAAATTGCTACTACTGAATACAGCTATATAGCCACATCAAATTATTTGCTGTTTTTATTTACAGTGTTTCATGTTTCTAGTTGGTGAACCTTCTGCTATTCTTATTTACGAAAAGCTTGCCATACGTACATCGGATTTTGCTGCATTAGAATGCAGTTTTGGTTTTACAAGGAGTGCTACATTTACGGCAATGTTCTTGATTTGCCTAATGTTTTTTAACCAAATTAGCTTGCACAGGCTTAACCAGAAACCTTTTCTTTGGCTGCTACAAAAGAAAGACAAATGCTAAACTTACAAGATTTCAATTAAATCATGTTATGAAGCCGCGGAAAATTTGGTTAAAATTGATGTTATGCCAAATCTAATGAATTTCAT